>NC_048306.1:89608724-89664856 GCF_013100865.1 Trachemys scripta elegans
CATCTGAAGAAGTGAGGTTCTTACCCACGAAAGCTTATGCTCCCAGTACTTCTGTTAGTCTCAAAGGTGCCACAGGACCCTCTGTTGCTTTTTACAGATTCAGACTAACACGGCTACCCCTCTGATACTTCAGTTAAAACAATAACTCAGTATTTGACTTAGCTGAAGATAATAGACAGCCCTCTATGATTTGTGGCAGAGCTGCTTAATTTGATTTTTCTCAGCTACCATAAGACAACAATCAAATATATATATTTGGGACAAACAGGCTTTTAATTACCTAGGGGAGGAAAATTATTATGTGAAGATAGACCTCTCAGCAGAGCCATCTATAGCAGAGAATATGTTTAGAAAGCAAATATCGACACATACTCAAGTACACAAACACCATCTAAAGGAGAGAGAGAGACAAAAAATAAAAGATATGCAAAGGCCTAATTTTAAAAAGTGGACTCTTAATGTTGTACATGCAATTTTGAAAAAGCAAAACTTGTGCAACAATGATAAAGCATCACAAAAAGAACTGCTTTCTGTTTCACTATATAGCATTTCTAATTTTTTGCCTGCCGAATTTCCTGCTATAGTTTTAAGAAAACAGAACACAGATTCTCATTGTAACAGGGTGTGTGCTGGCCCATGAAATGAGGCTATAGGTCAAGTACTGCCCATGCCTGGTTCAGCATGGAATGAGAGAATTCTGGGGGATGTAGTCCAGAGAGGCTGATGGGAGATGTACTGCAGACATGTGATGAACAGCAGGTGATTGCAAGATTCTATAATACAGATGTTTGGTTAGTTTTAGAAAGAGCAGGGAGAGGCCAGACTTAGAGTAGCGGGAAAAGGTCTCGGAGGAGGCCTAAAGACAGGCAAGAAAAGAACAAAGAACTCTAAGGAGGGGTAAAGAATGTGAAGGAAAATGCCTGGGATAACACACATGAGTGTGGAGTTGAGATCTGGTGCTGGCATGTGTACTGAGCAATCCACTGGTGAGTGTGTGTTACAGGTTCCCCTCAGCGTCTAATCCATGGAAAAGAAGATTCTGTTGTAGACGTCCCCTGTCCCCTCCTCCAGCTCTGGAGGTTCCCACTCAGTCCCTGGTGTGTTGGCCAAGATGGCAGCTGCCACAGTTGTTTAGTGGCCTTCTGATGAAATTTCCAGTGAGTGTGGCAGGAAGTCCCCTCTTGATCCCTTCTATGGAGGACAGAGGTGAAAGTTGTGGCCTGTGGAAAACCAAAGAAGGAATTGTTTAGCCTGAGGTGGGCCAAGAGTATCTTTAGTCCAGGGTCAATGAGGCAGTAGACCGTTGAGCCCAGACTGGGGCTGTGTCTGATGAAGCCTCATCATGGCTGTGAAAATGAGGTGCACAGAAGCAGATTGGGTATGTGGGGGGGTGGAACAACCCCACCAAAGTCTTGCTAAGACTAGGACCTTGGCTACACTCAGGATTTCCCAGCGCTGCCGTGGCAGCGCTGTGAAGCGCAAGTGTAGTCGTGCCGCCAGCGCTGCGAGAGCTCTCTCGCAGCGCTGTAAGTACTCCACCTCTCCAAGGGGAATAGCTTGCAGTGCTGCGAGCGCTGCAGGCTCTGATTTCACTGGCGCTTTACAGCGCTGTACTCGCTGCGCTCAGGTGGGGGCGTTTTCACACCCCTGAGCGCAGCAAGTTGCAGCGCTGTACAGCGGCAGTGTAGCCAAGGCCTAGGAATGCCACTGACCTGATTGAATTGGCCCTGTCAACGCTGGTTCTCCAATTGTGAGGTAACTCCCTTATCTTCATGTGTCATTATATAATGCCTGCATCTGTAATTTTCACTCCATGCATCTGAAGAAGTGGTTTTTTACCCCATGAAAGCTTATGCCCAAATAAATCTGTTAGTCTTTAAGGTGCAAAAAAAAAAAAAGGGTTGAAGTGTTTTGTTTTGGACTCTTTTGGTTGCTCTGGAGGGCCAAATCACTAAAAAGCAACCTACCTAACTGACTCTCCCACAGAAGGGAGATTGCAAACCTGAGGAGAAATGGAGACACCTGAACTGGGCAAACTGAGGCACAATCACACCCACAGATAGGTAGGACTCTGTTGCACTTGGAAAACCTAAAGTTGCATGTTCTCACAACTGCAGTGCACTTGTGCTACAGTCTATTCAATTCCACCTTCCCTGCATGCCACATAGAATGGAGCTGGGCTAAATGGGAATGATTTAGCAGTTGGGTTTCTTTTCTGTGATCCTGTGATGCTAGAGCACCTTGCTGTTATTCAGTAAGTTATTCATTCTGCTCTGCCACCACTGTGGCTTCAGGAAGCCCTTCAAGTAATAGAATTATTGTGGTTCTGCTGAATAACAGGCAAGGCGACAGGAGTTGGGGGGTCTGCATTTCTTGCACCTTTCAGAGGCCAACTCTATGGTTTCCACCCTATCTCTGTGTTGTGAGGTCTGCTGGGTGAGGTCACTCTACAGATCCACTCCTCATTGCCTCTTAGGGCTCCCCAATGCAATAGTGTCTGCCTAGCCAATTCACAGCCTTGGTAGAGAATTTATACTCCAACATCAAGGTGGGACTCTCCAGCACACAGCCGGGTTTAGTATAGGGAGGGAGATTTGATATTCACTCTATCACTCAAAGTTCCTGTGGTAGCTGGAGATACTATGGAAATACAGTGGTCCAGATTCACAAAGGGACTGAAGCATTGCAACGCTGAGTGTGGCAATGCTTAACTTTTAGGCACCTAGCAAATCCCAGGAACAACACAGTGATTCGCAAAGCCTACTTAGGTGCTTTTGCTCTCTACACAACACATAGGGAGAGAGAAGTGCCTTAGAATGCAATCCACAAAAGCCAGCATGCTAGGTGGGGGGCTACCTAAGCTAGTCTATGAAAGATACTGCCAAGAAGGATGTGTCCTAAGCCCCCTCCCCTTCCTTGGAGGTATGTACCGATCTGAGCTTGTGATCCACCAACAGGAAGCTGTCTCCTAGAGTCAGGCCTCTTAGATGCCTAATAAACTTCTTCGTGAGGGAATGAGTTGGGCACCTGCTTTGGCTGGAGAAGGTGGTGCCTGCCTCATAACTGTCAGCTCAGTGGTTAAAGTACTCACCTGGAATATGGGAGACTCAGGTTCAGTTCCCCTTCACTACTACAGGGGGAGAAGGGAGACCCCTATACAAATCCTATTTCCCAGCTGGGTGCCCTAAACACCAGCCTGTAGAAGCACTCTCTCTCACCCCCAATAGCTATGTAAGTATTTATCCACAGTAGAACAGTCATTGGGTGAGAGACTGACGCTGTAGATTCTTGTTTAGGGCACCGAGGTGGGAGACAGCAGGGTCCAGTCCCCCTGCTCTAGTCACTCTTTCGTTATTGATCCACAGTGGAACAGCTTCAAGGAGAGAGTCTTAGAGAGCCCCATATTAGAATATCCCATAGCTCAGTGGTTTGAGCACTCTCCTGAAACATGGGAGACCACTGTTCAAATTCTTTCTCATAAGAGCATAAGAACGGCCGAACCGGGTCAGACCAAAGGTCCATCTAGCCCAGTATCCTGTCTACCGACAGTGACCAATGCCAGGTGCCCCAGAGGGAGTGGACCAACAGGCAATGATCAAGTGATCTCTCTCCTGCCATCCATCTCCATCCCCTGACAAACAGAGGCTAGGGACACCATTCCTTACCCATCCTGGCTAATAGCCATTAATGGACTTAACTACCATGAATTTATCCAGTTCTCTTTTAAACACTGTTATAGTCCTAGCCTTCACAACCTCCTCAGGTAAGGAGTTCCACAAGTTGACTGTGCACTGCGTGAAGAAGAACTTCCTTGTACTTGTTTTAAACCTGTTGCCTATAAATTTCATTTGCTGACCCCTATTTCTTGTCTTTTCCTTATCCACTTTCTCCACATCACTCATGATTTTATATACCTCTATCATATCCCCCCTTAGTCTCCTCTTTTCCAAGCTGAAGAGTCCTACCCTCTTTAATCTCTCCTCATATGGGACCCGTTCCAAACCCCTAATAATTTTAGTTGCCCTTTTCTGAACCTTTTCTAGTGCCAGTATATCTTTTTTTAGATGAGGTGACCACATCTGTACACAGTATTTGAGATGTGGACATGCCATCGATTTATATAAGGGAAATAATATATTTTCAGTCTTATTCTCTATCCCCTTTTTAATGATCCCTAACATCCTGTTTGCTTTTTTGACCGCCTCTGCACACTGTGTGGACATCTTCAGAGAACTATCCACGATAACTCCAAGATCTTTTTCCTGACTTGTTGTAGCTAAATTAGCCCCCATCATATTGTATGTATAGTTGGGGTTATTTTTTCCAATGTGCATTACTTTACATTTATCCACATTAAATTTCATTTGCCATTTTGTTTACCAATCACTTAGTTTTGTGAGATCTTTTTGCAGTTCATCACAGTCTGTTTTGGTCTTAACTATCTTGAGCAGTTTAGTATCATCTGCATCTCCCCATCAGGCAGAGGGGGAAACTGAACCTGGGTCTCCCACATCCTCTAACCACTGGGCTAAAAGCTATAACATGAGCACTGCTTCTTCCTCTGGCCAGATTATGAATGGGACCCAATTTAGTAAGCAGCCTCTGAGAATGCCTACCAAATTGGGCCCTGCATGCAAGATAGACATTCATCTGTCTGTCTGTGAATTGCTCTAGGCCAGGTTTATATGGAAGATAGAGGATCGGACACTTAGAAGGAGGCAGCAATGTGCATGCCCAGAAGCAGAAATTTAAGCACTGGGGGAACTTCTACCATGAAATCTTAAAGCCCGATGCCAACTCTGTCCACATATCTATTCAAGTGACATCATCATAGGACCTAATCACATCAGCCATACCATCAGGGGCTCGTTCACCTGCACATCTACCAATGTGATATATGCCATCATGTGCCAGCAATGCCCCTCTGCCATGTACATTGGCCAAACTGGACAGTCTCTACGCAAAAGAATGAATGGACACAAATCTGACATCAGGAATCATAATACTCAAAAACCAGTGGGAGAACACTTTAACCTGTCTGGTCATTCAATGACAGACCTGCGGGTGGCTATTTTACAACAGAAAAACTTCAAAAACAGACTCCAAGGAGAGACTGCTGAGCTGGAATTGATATGCAAACTAGATACAATCAATTTAGGATTGAATAAGGACTGGGAATGGCTGAGCCATTACAAACATTGAATCTATCTCCCTTTGTAAGTATTCTCACACTTCTTATCAAATTGTCTGTACTGGGCTATCTTGATTATCACTTCAAAAGTTTTTTTTCTCTTACTTAATTGGCCTCTCAGAGTTGGTAAGACAACTCCCACCTGTTCATGCTCTCTGTATGTGTGTATATATCTCCTCAATATATGTTCTATTCTATATGCATCCGAAGAAGTGGGCTGTAGCCCACGAAAGCTTATGCGCTAATAAATTTGTTAGTCTCTAAGGTGCCACAAGTACTCCTGTTCTTTTTGCGGATACAGACTAACACAGCTGCTACTCTGAAACATGAAATATTAGTTGCCAAGTGAGTTTAGGTGCATAAAGGGTTTGCTGGGAATTTTGTGTATTGCACTGGAGCCTAAACTAGGACTTAAGTAGCGAAGTCTGGGTTGTATGATAATGCACCTAAGTACCTCAGTGTATTGGGGCCAGGGTGACCACATAGGGTGATCATTAATCTGCAATCTGTGTCAACTGTGAAATGTACTGGGAATGTAGCAATATGTGGTCTTTATCCCATGATATTTAAATGTAGGTATCCACTCTATTTGACCCCAGTGAGAAGTTGTCTGTCTCCACTGACACAAAGGTGTGTATCTTTGTTTTTACAAGATAACTAACAGTGCCACAGTTATCTTGCTGTCAAATCCTAGTGGAGACAAGGCAGCTGTAAATTTAACAACAAGATAGCTAGCTGAAGTCAGCATTATATTCCCCCCACCCAGGGCTGACCTTGCCTAGTTTATTTCATGGTGAAACTACAAGGCCTTGTCTCCACTAAGGCAGGGAACAGTAACTGAGAGTCTGGTGAAAGAGCCTTGAAAGAAAGAAGTCTCTCTCTTGTTTCTAGAAGGGTTTTCATGCTGCTAGCAAAAAGAGTTTCAAACGTAGGAATATTTCTCTCAAATGGAAACTGTCCTTACAAACTGCAATTAAAAATCCTTCTTTGCCCTTGTTACTAATCATGCCTCGGGCACCTTATGGACAAGTCCTATAGAATTTAAAGAAAAGTATAACTGCTCTATTTGTTTTAACCTTCTTATAGAATTTGGAGGATACAGATTTTTGGAGATTTATTTTGTGGTTCTGAGGAACTCTGACTGGACCTGCAACGTTCTGTCTTAGGGGAATAAAAGGAGAAATCGCGGATTCAGTGCCTCAGTTGTTCCATGTCACTTATCAACTGTGAGACAAGGTGGGTGAGGTAATATCTTTTATTGGACCAACTTGTGTTGGTCAAAGAGACATGCTTTCAAGCAACACTGATATCTTCTTTAAGTCTGGGATAAAATCATGAGGAGATAGAAGTTTTGTGGTGCACTCTCAAATTAAATGGGGTAATTGTAAAAAACCAGACCTGAAGAAGAGCTCTGTGTAGCTCAAAAGCTTGTCTCCTTCACGAACAGAAGTTGGTCCAATAAAATAAGGAAAAGCCTGGCTGACAATACCAAAATAGAAGAGTCATTTCTGAACATCTTCTCTCTTATTTTAGGACCTCAAAACACTTTGGAAACCTGGGCCAGCTCCTCAGCAGATGTAAAAACTTGACACTCCCCCACTTCTGAAAGATGGCTGGTAAGTAGGGGAAGGGAAAACATCCTTTGTGTCCTAATATGAAGATGATGAGGAGACTGAGAAAGTACCATAAAACTTCTAATTAAATGAAGTCATTGTAAAGTATAATTTACTCTCTTAAAATAAGGCACAAGTGGAATCTTTGGACCTGATTCTCCTCTCATTTTCATCAGCTGAAATCAGTGGAACAACTCCTGTGAGCAAGGGGTTCCCCGTCTGGCTCATTGTGTTCCCAAGGGTGCGTGTTCTGCTTCATAGCTGATGGATGTATAAGTTTCCCTTAAATTACAGAAGTAACAGAAGCAAATGAGCTCTGCGGTGGGGCCAGAAATGAGTTCAGGGTGCAGGAGGGGGCTCTGGGCTGGGGCAGGGGATTGGGGGTGTGTTGGAGGTGAGGGCTCCAGGGTGAGGTTGGGGATGAGGGGTTGGGGGTGCAGGAGGGTGCTCGAGGGTGGGACCGAGGGATTCGGAGGGCAAGGTGGGGATCAGGGCTGGGGAAGGGGGTTGGGGTGCAGGAGGGGGTCAGGGGTGCAGACTCCGGGCGGCGCTTACCTCAAGCAGCTCCCAGAAGCAGCAGCATGTCACCCCTCCAGCTCCTATGCAGAGGCACAGCCAGGCGGCTCTGCACGCTGCCCTGTCTGCAGGCACTGCCCCTGTAGCTCCCATTGGCCACAGTTCCTGGACAATGGGAACTGCGGGGGCAGTGTTTCGAGTGGGGGCAGTGTGTGGAGCCCCTTTGCTGCCCCTACATGTAGGAGCTGGAGGGGGACATGCCATTGCCTCTGGGAGCCACGTGGAATGGGGCAAGCCCCTGACCACGCTCCCCAGCTGGAGTGCCAGAGAGGGGCAAGCCCCAGACCCCACTTCCTGGCAGGAGCTTGAGGGCCGGATTAAAACGCCCCTCGCCGCCGCTGCCCAGCTGGTGCAGGGGAGGAGGAAATTCAGGCAGGAAAAGGAAAACAAAGAACTTTGGAGTAAATAAAATCTGATTTTAGGAGGAGGACACACAGGGACAAGGGGAAGCGGACTGAATTCCAGTTCCGGAAGAGGGGGGAGTTTGGATAAGCTAAGACAGATGCATGTGGGCTGTTGTGTTTAAAAACTTTTTTCTTGTTAGGCTTTGACACCAATTGTTGAGATTAAATCATACTTTGCTTTGAAAAAAGCTGGTTTATGTCACCATGTTGACACTGGTCACAGCTCCCAGAGAGAAGAATTGGAGGACTCGAACCCAGTTGGGCCTGTGAGGCCTCACACAGGGGACTGTAGCCTAGTATCCTGGTCTGAGGGTGAGAATCATGACATTCTGCCCCAGGGAGGCGAAGGCAAGAGACCTAGAGGGGGTGCACCTGGACTTGTAGCATGGATTAGAGTTATAGACTGTCTTGAATTGTGACACCAGATTGCCCTTCCTCTCCTCCAAAGGCATTCCTGATACCACCACTCTATGACACAGACTCTTGCCTGACACCACCACTGTATGACCCATGATGTTATTAATGATGGCCTGTATTTTTATAGGTTTTTTTTGACATATGATATCAACTGTGATTCCAGCCATGGTACATATTAAGAAGGGGTTCATCTCCAATTAGTAATGTTCAGCATGCCCTTTGCTTTTCTTGATGCATATCCATAACTCGCATTGGCATCAACAGGAGTTTTGCATGAAGAGCAAAAGCAGCAGTCTGAGCGTATGGGATTAGGATTCATCCTGTTGTCTTTGGGCTTTTACAACCCTGCATTCTCAGCTGGATCTTTATTCCTGGTGTACTGCCAAACTTACCTTTCCAGCCCAGCAACAACATGAACCATGATCAATAGCTGCACCTTATTGCAACCAAGAACATTTGCAATGAGATTCTCATGTACTTTGGACAAACTAGGCTTTCTCCAGCCTGAACCTTTTAAAGGCTTGACATTTAAAACAAACAAATCCCCATTTCAGACTGCTCACTACCCAACTCATGCTCTGGGTAGCCCACATAGGGATCTTATTCCCTTGTACTGGGGACAGTTCAAGTCACCATCAAGCCCTTAATAAATTAGTAGTAGGTGGTCTCTCCACTTTCTTCTTTTGGGTTTGAGGATCAGATTTACAGCAAAATCCTGCCTTTCACATCAGAGAGTTAATAAGTGGCTTACTGAGGGGTGTGGTCCAAGAACTGGGCTAACAGCCAGGAACTTCCAAATTCTAATGTAGACACTTTGGGATAGTAACTTAACGTTTCTTTACCAGTTTCCCCCTCTCTGAGGGGGGAGGTGAGAGAAAGGACTCTTACTAACCTCACTCACAGTAGGATTGTGAAGAATTAATGTCTGCAAAGCACTACAGTTAACTTAGCACTTTCTACCTACTTAATGATTCCTTGATGTGTCTGCTTTTAAAGAGTTAAACTGCATCTTATTTTTTTCCACACACTTCTGTATATACAGAGATTTACATGTATAAATATCTATGTACCAATATTGCTCATATCAACATAAACTAAAATAGCAATCTTGAGCCTTGCTTGGCAGGATGCCACATCTGGAATGTCATCATGGTGACTGCTGCATCAACCAACCATTTCTGTGACTTAGGGTATGTCTACACTACCTGCCGGATCAGTGGGCAGCAATGGATCCAGCGGGGATCGATTTATCGCGTCTAGTCTAGACATCGATCCCTGAGTGCTCTCCCATCGACTCCTGTATTCCAGTGCTGCGAGAGGCACAGGAAGAGTCGACGGGGGAGCGTCAGGAGTTGACTCACCACGGTAAAGACACCACGGTAAGTCGATCTAAGTATGTAGACTTCAGCTACATTATTCACATAGCTGAAGTTGTGTAACTTAGATCGATTTGCCCCTCCCCCTGCCCTGCCAGTGTAGACCAGGGCTCAGTTTAAACGTACATGATCAAATTCATCCCTGTTGCAATTCCAGTGTAGTTTCACCTGGCATGAATTTGGCCTGCAAATCTCCTTTGCAAACTTCTTCCTTACATATATAAGATTGTCTGTCTTAAGTAATTTTAATAACAAACAAATGTAAAAGTTTTTCAATTCAGTGCAAGCAAGCTGCAAACTTGGATAAGGAGCTTATTCAGACTTCCATGAAATCCAAACAACATATAGTACAATTTCAAAAGCCCATGAGAGACGAGTTTTTATGTTGTCTTTGCCTCTTTGGGTTTAAATTTAACAGGGACTCTTACTGAGCTGTACTCCTAATAAAACTGTAATATTCTCCCCCTCTCACTCGCACATCTATGTATGCAGACAGCATCCTCTCCAAACAGCCCTCGTGGATTCTTACATTGTTTCTGCTCTTTGCTAGGGCCAGGGACATTATTGCAGCCCTGCAGAGCTCCTGTAACGGTAGGGGGAATGAGGTCAGTGTTTTGGTGTTAGGGAAACTTTGTTCCCAGCCTAGATCTTTCCTATCTTCTCCGTGAGACGATCTGTCCTCTCCCCACCTAACAACTCTTCTTTGGGTGCCTCCGTTCCTGTCCAGCTTGAGGTGCCTTCTGAATATAGTGCCAAATTTGTATAGCCGCAGAAGAGAGAGCTGCATTGTACTCTGACTCCGGCAATATCAACAGAATTGTCAGCTGCGTTCTAATGCTAGAATCTCTGGTCACCAGCAAGACTCAGATAGAGTAATTTGTAGAAGGCTGGATGCTATAGGAGGTTGGAGGAGAGGTACTGGTCTTAGATGGACACTTGTGGTATGCTGTGGGTGAAATCTGGTTCTTTTCAAATGCAAAACAAAAAAAAAAGTTAAAAGTATTAAGAGACTGGAATAAACCAACTCATTCTTGGTCATGCTGCTTTAGCCCTACCGGTTCCTCCACTTCAGTTCAATATCGATGATGCACAGTGCACAAGGAACTCAGCCTGATTTTCAGATACCAGACTCAGCTTGTAGTGCTGGCAGGTAGAAAAAATCTTGTCTTGACTTGCCAACTGAGGGAGTCTTATAAAATCACTGATACCAAATAAATATGGAACATTTGGATTTAATGGTTTACACAACCACTTCTGACCCATAAGAAAGGCATGCGTGTATGGAGTGGAGGGGAGGCATTGATCTCTACCGAAAAACTAAATTTACTGTACAGTGGTGTGATGATGTTTGCCGACGAGCACCTGAGAATTAGAGGCTAATGCAGAGAATAGGAAGGACCATGTGACCCAGGTGATGCTAGAAAGAGTAGCCTTACAGAAGGCAGAGAGTTGACTGAGGGAAGGATGTTCTCTGTAAGGCTGAAGCTTACCCCTGGGTACTGAGGTAAGTTTTGTCCTTAGAGGATCTTCCCTTAATAATAAGATGGCCGTTAGCTCTTTCTGTCTGTGAAGGAGAGGAGTTCTTGACTGCCATAGACCTTGAGAGGATTTGCCTGAAGCAAACACTGTTATCTTATTGCTATTTAAGACTGGGCTGCTGTAAAGTGTTAATTGTATGCGGTGATGTAGCCATGTTGGCCCCAGGATACTAGAGAGACAAGGTGGATGAGTTAATATCTTTTAATATCTGTCCAGACCTGAGGAAGAGCTCTGTATAAGCTCAAAAGCTTGTCTCTCTTGCAAGCAGAACTTGGCCTAATACAAGATATTACCGCACCCACCTTGTCTCTGTAAAGCATTAATGGTTTGTTTCTTTTTGCTCTGACTTAGGGTTTGCCTACACAGGAAAACTGACTACAGCACAGCTAGTAGAACTCCTCCATGTGGATAGTATCAGAGGGGTAGCCGTGTTAGTCTGAATCTGTAAAAAGCAACAGAGGGTCCTGTTAGTCTCAAAGGTGCCACAGGACCCTCTGTTGCTTTTTCCATGTGGATACTTTATTCTGGAATAAAAATGACTTTGCTCCAGAGTAGGTATTCTGGCATAAAGTAATTTTTATTCCAGAATAGTATCCCCACAGGGGAGTTATACCAGCATAGCTATCGATAGCTATGCTGTTTAATTTCTCCATGTAGACAAGCTCTTAGGCCTAGTCTACACTTAAATCTTAGATTGACATCACTACAGTGCTCAGGGGTATGAAAAATCCCACTCCTGAGCCCTGTAGCTGTGCCAACCTAACCTGTGGTGTAGATGCAACTATGTTGACAGAAGGATACTTCTGTTGACCTAGCTATTGTTGCTCTGGAAGGTGTTCTACAGAGATGGGAAAAAATCTTTCAGTCACTGTAGGCTGTATCTACGATTTGAGGTTATGCTGGCCTAGCTATGGTGCTGTAACTATGTTTCTATAGTCCCTATAGTGTAGACATGGCTTTAGCCTGTAAAGGCCTCCCTTATCTGAAATATTCACAAATGATTATAGTTTGCAGCTGATGCTTTTTGCTTTAAGTATGTATGGGACTGTGTTTTGGTTCTGATATCAGTGCTACCTTCCATCATTCCGCTGCTGATGTGTAAGCCTGGAAGGAATCAAGGTCCCTCTCCAGTAGCTGTATCGGTTCTGTAATACTAGCAAAAGTAAAAAGTAGTAAATACTCACTGTGTTTTCTAACAAAATATCTACAAGGAGGAGACGTAGTACACACAGCAGTGTGCTCTTTTTTTCTTTGATCATCACACAATTTAAGAAGCTTTGATACTAGTTGGTGACTCCACTGTACAGTGTATGTGCATTATTGTGGTAGCATCCACATGCCCCATTCAGGACTGGAGCCCCACTATGTGCTGGGAGGGCTTACAGTCTAAGGCCAGGAGCTTGTAACCCCTTATGTGCAGATAGACTGCTGTGCCTGTATGAACCCCATTGAAGTCAATAAGGGTCTGCAATGGTGCAGCAGATCACACCTGCAAGAAGCTCCAGGACTGATGCCTAAAAGTGACAAACACGTACACATGACTAATCAACATGTAACTTTACTCTTACCTGCGCCAGTAATTAGCTTTTAAAAAGCCTTTAGGCCTGCTCCTCTTCTCACAGAAGAAACTCTTATTATGCAAATTTAAAAGCAGGGATAAGAGCAGGAAATGTAAGGAGAACTTGACACCTTGGATCAGCCTGATCTTATTCCTCCTAGACCTGCCTGCTGACAAGTCTTCCTGTACTTTGTCAGATGTTAATATGAAAGAGGCTGTTGTGGCTACAGCCTTATTCTGACACCATT
Organism: Trachemys scripta elegans; assembly: GCF_013100865.1. NCBI lineage: Eukaryota > Metazoa > Chordata > Testudines > Emydidae > Trachemys > Trachemys scripta. The sequence continues at coordinate 89,621,647 of NC_048306.1, forward strand.
TGACTTCATTTCCTAGACTTGCCTTTCTACCCTCCTGTGTGAAATTAATTTTGGCAAAACCTCTAGTGAATTAAATGGCTCCACAAGTGTTCTATTGGCTCAAATCATGTTTAAAATCCACTCTCATTTTGATTTATATCCAAAAGCGGCACTAGGGCAGGCCAATTATCCCCTCTTTTATTTGCCTTCTTGTGCATTGAGCCTTTGGCTACTAGAATTAAATTGGAAAACACAATTAAGAGAATATCTGTAGCAAACTTACAAAGAAAAATATCATTCTGTGCTGACAGTAGTATTCTTCATATTGCTAATCCTCTGCAGATCTATCCGTGCTATTAGATTTGATAGATGCATGTTTCTTTCTCAAGACGCCAAATTAATTGGAACGAGTAAATCATATGCCCAGCTACAGAAGGAGGAAAAGGGGAGATGTGGCCAGATAGGAAAATAACGTGAGATTTTTTTTTGTTTTCTAAATGGACGTGGTTTCAATCTAAAATACAGCAGCAAAAAGAAGCTTCATAATATGTCTGGCTATCCTGACTTGGAAACTACAGTGTAGAGGGCTATAGAAATGCCTATAAATAAGGTTGCAATCATCTGTGATGAAAAGTTCATGAAATTAGAATTACTGCTGATTTGTGGGTCAAACTCAAAGCAAGGCTGACTGAGTGCATTCAAGGTCAGAACTGAAGTATTTACATATCCCTAACCAGACTGGCTGTCCCTTGATAGCTTTTATTTAAGGTTCCCTAAGTGGATGATGCATTGTGCCAGTTGGAGCCTCTTTCTATGCATCTTCAAAGTTCAGAAGGACAGTGGCATTAGTGAAAGTCCCCTCCTGCAAACCTCAGGAAATCAGAGAGGGATAGGGTGACCAGATCACTGACATGAAATATCGGAACGCGGGGGGGGAGCAAAAAACAAAACAAAACACCAAAAAAAAGTAAAAAAAAAAAAAAAAAAAAAAAGCCGTTTTGCAGGTGCCAGGGGAATTAGCAGGCCCCGGGCACATGCGGCCCGTCCCGCCACCCCGCGGGTAAGGAGCCGCTGGAGCGCAGCCGAGCGGGAGAGGCGCGGGGCTCCGGACCCCGGCAGCGGCGGGGGAGAGCGGCTCAGGGCCGCGCGAGTGGCCACGTAAAGTTTATTGGCTGGGGGTGGGGGGTACCCCGGCCGGCTCCTCGCCCTGCCCTGTAGGGGGGTAGCGTCCCCGCCCCACACCAGCATGTTTCGCCGGCCGCCGCAGGCCAGGTAAGGAGCTGAGTTCCCCCCTCCCCCATCGTCCTGACTCCTCAGCTGAGCGGCATTCCTCCTCCCTCCCAGGCTTGCAGCTGTAATGCTGGTGCAAGCCTGGAGGGAGGGGGTGGTGGCCAGCTTCCAGTTCCTGGAGCTGGAAGCACCAGGCGGGCAGGCAAGGGGGCTGCTCCCCCAGGAGGGGGGGGGGCTCAGCTGAGGAGCTAGGAGGATGGGGGGAACCCTCCTACAGCGGCGAGGACCAGCCGGGGTCCACCCCTAGCCGATAAACTTTACATGGCCACTCATGCGGCCCCGAGCCGCTCTCCCCCGCCGCTGCCGGGGTCTGGAGCCCCGGAGTCCCCACCGTCTCCCTCCTGGAGGAGCAGCCCCCTTGTCCGCCCAGTGCCCGTACTCACCAACTCCAGGAACTGGAAGCTGGCCACCACCCCCTCCCTCCCAGGCTTGCTGCCATTACAGCGGCAAGCCTGGGAGGGAGGAGGAATGCCACATGCTTGGGGAAGAGGCGGGGCCAGGGCTGGGATTTGGGGAGGGAGGCAATGGGGGGAGGAGGGGGCAGGGCAGGGGTGGGGTGAGAGCCCTTCCAGGAGGGCAAAATTGCTTGTTTGTCCAGTGTCCCGACCGCACATCGGTCGGGACGCGGGACAAACAAGCAAATATCGGGACAGTCCCGATAAAATCGGGACGTCTGGTCACCCTAGATAGGGAAGATCACCAATGGATTGTAGTTTCCTCAGGAAGTCAGTGGTGTCTCGAAGATAGCTGGGAGTGCTGGTAGTGTAGGGCCTGAGGAGAGAGTCTACATAGCCAGACAATCCTGCTGTCAGGGTGCCAATGCCTGAGATGATTAGTGATCTTCCAGAAAACACCATTGTGGCCACTATGGATGTTCGACATAATGCAGTTTCACCTATAACGCGGTAAGATTTTTTGGCTCCCGAGGACAGCGTTATATCGGGGTAGAGGTGTGTATATATATCTATATATCTATATACCTTCCTACTGTATTTTCTAGTCCAGGCATCTGATGAAGTGGGTTTTAGCCCACGAAAGCTGATGCCTAAATAAATTTGTTAGTCTGTAAGATGCCACAGTACTCCTCATTCTTTTGACTTTTATCAGTGACCCTAAAAAACTAGAATGCCTTAATCTTAATAGCACAGTGCCTATTGTCCTTTATCATCAGAGTAAACAGTAAAGATTCTTAAAAAGAAATAGATAAAGATTAAACAAATAATCTAGTGAGGTCTGTCATTCCATATATGACATATGAATGTAACGAACTATAGAACCAAGGTTCTGTGGTGCTCATTTTCAATACCTTATGCACAAAGAGTGACGCAGGATAGATGGGGATGGCCAAGTTTTGTTCAGACCCTAAGTGACATCCAATAATGCAGGAAGGATTTGGATTCAGATGTGTGAAGAAAGGAATGTGACAGGCTGGCATCTCCATGGGGCAAAATGTAAACTAGAACCAGACATGCCAACTACAAGTGCAACTGTAACACATTTCCTGTATTTCTAACCTTTTAATTTTAGTGTTATCGATAGGCAATAAATATACTTTCAAATCACTGATGTGCCTGCTACCTCAATTTCAGTGTTAAAGTTTTTCTTATGGGCATACACCTCTACCCCATATAACGCGACCCAATATAACACGGGTTCGCATATAGCGCGGTAACCTCGGGGCTCCGGCAGCGGGGCTTGGGTGGCGCTTTAAAGGGCCCAGGGGTCCGGCTGCTGCGGGGAGCCCCGGGCCCTATAAATCACCGCTGGAGCCCAGCCGCCGCTACCCCGGAGCTGCGGCAGCGGAGCTCGGCTGGCGATTTAAAGGACCCGGGCTCCCCACAGCGGCCAGAGCCTGGAGCTCTTTAAATCAATGCTGGAGCCCTGCTGCTGCTACCCCGGAGCTGTGGCAGTGGGGTTCGGCTGGCGATTTAAAGGGCCCTGAGCTCTGGCTGCTGCGGGGAGCCCTGGGCTCTTTAAATCACAGCTGGAGCCCTGCTGGTACTACCCTGATATAACGTGGTTTCACCCATAACATGGTAGGCCCCCAAGGACCGTGTTATATTGGGGTAGAGGTAGGGTTACCATCTGTCCGTATTTCCCCGGACATGTCCGGCTTTTGTGTCTCTAAATAGCCGTCCGGGAGGAACTGGTAACAAGGTTAAAAGGTCCGGGATTTTTCCCCTCCCCTCCCTCCCTCCCTTCCATGCAGAGTGCAGCTGCTGACTGGGTGGCTGGGCCTGATTGAGCTGCTCCCATTGGCCTCCAGCAGCCAGAGCCCTCCCCTGCTCCCCCCCTGCTGCCTGCAGCGTGTTTTGCCTACACGTGGACATGGGCATGGTAAGGGGAGTCTCGGGGGGCAGTCAGGGAGCAGGGGGAGGGTTGGATGGGTCCCCGTCCTCCACCTGCCACCCCCCCTCTGTGCTTCCCCCCCCTGGTTGGTCTCCCGCCCCGCCTGCCTCTCCCTTGCCTGCTTGTACTGCCAGAGCCAGCAGCAACTGCTGTCTGCTGCCCCCAGGTCCTAGTGCCCCCCATCCACTAATGGCATGACAGGCTGCCCTTACCCTGCCCTTCCACCCTAGCCCCGAGCCTCTCCAGTGCCCCAAACCCCACATCCCCAGCCCCAGCCCTCATCCCCCTGCACCCTAATCCTCTGCTCCATCCCTGAGCCCTCATCCTCCCACACCCGAATCCTCTGCCCCAGCCCTGAGCCCTCATCCCCCCACTCCCTAATCCTCTGCCCCAGCCCTGAGCCCCCTCCTGTATCATGAACCCCTCAGTCCCAACCCTCATCCCCCCACACCTTAATCCTCTGTCCCAGCCCTGAGTCCCCTCCTGCATCATGAACCCCTCATCCTCAGCCCCACAGCCCTCACCCTTGCACCCCCTCCTATCCGCAAACTCCCTCCCAAACCCCCTCCCCTTCCCACACACACCCTCTTGCCCTCAAACTCCCTCCCAAAGCCTGCACCCCCTCACTTTGCACTGCCTCCCACCCCCAAATTCCATCCCAGAGTCTGCACCCCTCACCCTCTCCTGCACACCCACCCCCTGCCCCAGCCCGGAGCCTGCACCCTGCACTAGGGTTATCATATTTTAAGTGTCCAAAAAGAGGACACTCCACGGAGCCCCGTCCCAGCCCTGCCCCAACTCTGCTCCTTCCCCTGAACGCTTTGCCCCCCTGCTCCTCCCCCTCCCCTGCTTCCCGCGAACATTTGATTCGCGGGAAGCCTGGAGCAGGCAGGCAGCAGGTGGGCTGGGGCTGGAGCTGGGGGGGGGAGCGCAAGGAGGCGCGGCCCAGTCCGGCCCCCCCAGCTGAGCGGCTCCCTCTGGCGGCCGGCCCTGGCCAAGAGGCTCTGGCCCCAGCGTCTCCGGCCCGGCTCAGCTTGGGCCCTGGGGCACTGGCCCTGGTTCTGGCTGAGCGCGCTGGCCCCGGCCCCGGCCCTGGGCGAGCGGCGCCGGCCGGTGGCTGAGCAGCCCTGGTCCAGCAGCTCTGGCCAGCTCGGCTCGGGCCCCAGTTCCAGCCGAGCGGCTCCGGCCTGGCCCTGGCCCCGGCCCTGGCAGAGCAAGCAGCACTGGCCGGCAGCCGAGCACCCGCCGGCCCCAGTGGCTCCAGCCCGGACCCAAGCCCCACGACCCCTCCCTCCCTATTTTCCCGGACATGTCTGACTTTTTGGCAGTTCCCCCCGGACGGGGATTTGAGGACCAAAAAGCCGGACATGTCCGGGAAAATCCGGACGTATGGTAATCCTACCCTGCACCCGTCCTGCACCCTAATCCCCAGCCCAGGACCTGCACCCCAGGCCTCCTCCCCCTACCCATCCCCCCTCCCAGAGCCTTAGGCAGGTGGCGGGGGCGGGTTCTGGGCACCACCAAAATTTCTACAACCCTGCCACCCATGCAAGTGGATAAGGGTCGGGGCAGTAAGGGGACAGGTAGGGTCCTAGGGGGCAGTTAGGGTGGGGGGTTCTCAGCAGGGGGCAGTCAGGGGACAAGAAGCGGGGGGGGTTGGGAGTTCTGAGGGGGGCAGTCAGGGTGTGGGAAGTGGGAGGGAGTGGATGGGGGCGGGGCTAGCGCAGGGCTCCCCCCCCCCCGTGACCTCTTTTTTGATTGTGGAAATATGGTAACCCTAGGTAGAGGTGTACTTTTATAGGCTTGCATTCAACATGGAAAGAAGAACTCCAAAATTGTTCTTTATCTGTAGTATTTTCTTTTATTTTTGATTGTTACTTGAAAACAACTTGTTTTCTGCAATACTGGCAACAATTGAGATGTTTTATCAATAATCTTTACCAGAATGCAGAGACTTGACATGGAGTTGGGTGTAACTCCCCCAGTGGTTTGTTTATTAATCCTGATTACTCATGCTGTCACTGAGGAAACCTGAGTGAAACTAACTTAGACTTGGGGAACTGAAACTTAACACTCTATTAACAAATATTCTTTTCCTTAACAGAAAAGAGTCCAGGTCCTCAGCTGGTGTAAATAAGCCTGATTGCAGTAAGTCTATGCTGATTTACACCAGCTGAGAATCTGACCCAAGACTTTTAAACTTTTTTGATTAATGAGATGCTGCCATGTCATTGCCTGATCAACTTTCAGAGCAATTTTTTGGTTCTGGCAACACCAAAGATCATGGGTTATCACAGGTTAGAAAGAAGTCAGTAGATTTCTCTTACCTATTGTCCTAATTACAGATCTGTGAACATTGTCAAGCACATTAATATCCAAAGTTCACTGAACTAAGATGGCTCATTTCTATTTAAATTCACACAGCATGTGTAATAATGTGGTTGGGAGTATTAAAGCAAGACTAATAGTTGGGCATGCAGCTAGGAGTCAGAGCTTCTGTTTTTTTTCCCCATCTCTATAATGGATGGCTTACCAAAGATCCCTATATGAGTCAAGGTCTGAAAGTTTTGGCCTTAACCTCTCTGTGTTTGTTTACCTACCTTAAAGGTTGTAAAAGACTCTCTGGGAACTGATCCTGTCTCTCTCTCTCGCTGGCATGGCATGCTAATCATAGAATATCAGGGTTGGAAGGGACCTCAGGAGGTCATCTAGTCAAACCCCTGGCTCAAAGCAGGACCAATCCCCAACTAACTACAAAGCCACCTCATGGTGGCAAACTTAACACATAACTACCAAAATACTTGCCTGAACAAGAAATATTGGCCCTAATGTGAACTGTAACTTTCTGCGCAGCCAGTATAAACCATATATTTTCAACTGAATGAGTGTGGTTGTATGTCTGTGAGGCTAGTAGGCGCAGTCCTGCACAATCTTTCAGAGCCCTAATGAAGTCTACACTCCCATTGTTTTCTAAGGGAGTTTTTTCCTGGTGAGTGCTACAAAATTTGGCACCAGTTCAGGGAACAGTTATCAAGAAACTAGATGCTACCTGAGACTGTGGAATTCCCCATCCCAGTAGCTGAAGGAACAACAGTCAGAGTTCATCAATACAAAAGTGAACACCACCTCTGCTGGTGTAGATAGGGTAGCTCTAGGTCCTAAAGGCAGCATGGCCTAGTCGGTAGGATTACTGGACTGGAATTGTGGATATGTGGGTTCTATTTGTGGCTCTGGCCTGCTAGGTGATCCTGGGCAGGCCACTTCACTTCTCTGTGCCTCAGTTTCCCCAGCTGTAAAATGGGGAAAATGTTACTGCCCTCCTCTGTAAAGCTCTTTAATATTTACTGATGAAATGTTCTATAAAAGAGTTAGATATTATTTATTATTAAAGTTAGCGGATCTGTGCTGGTTTATATCAGCTAAGGACCTGGTCCAAAGATTTTGCATTATAGTAACTGTTGCATTTACAAGCTCTTTTTCCTCCATCAGATGTTTATCTTCCTGCATAGCAAAGATCTCAAGGCTATTGAAACTTGATACAGACACTTTGAAGGGGGATGATTAGCTATTAATAGGAAGAATACAATTTATTTTAGCTTAAAATGTTTCTAGTCTGAAAAGTGACTGTAAAAATATATTTTCAGATCCTTTTAGCTAATAGCTCTCAATGATTTCTGTATCAAATGTGCTTCATTTTCACACAAAAAGTTCTTTCCAACTTCCAGCTCTGCAAACTCATGTTCGGGTGTTTGAATCAAGCTGGATTCCTTCCATCTCATTCATCATCACCAATGATAAAGTGACACCTGTGTAATCCCATTGTCTTCAGCTGACTGACATTTAGTAAACAATTGTGTTGGTGATACATAAGAAGGAAGAGAATCCAATGATGTTGGCTCTGTGTGGCTAACAGATTTAAAAAATCAGTAAACATTTATTTTCCTCACTAAAGTCAGCAGATACACAGGGGGGACAAGTCTGACTAGCAAGAAGGTGCCATGTTCCCATAGTCTTGTCTTAAGAACATAAGAACAGCCATACTGGGTCAGACCAAAGGTCCATCTAGCCCAGTATCCTTCTTCCAACAGTGGCCAATGCCAGGTGCCCCAGAAGGAATGAACAGAACAGGTAATCATCAAGTGATCCATCCCGTCGCCCATTCCCAGCCTCTTAGGGTAGAATCCCAGTAAAGTGACACCAAAAAGTAGTTTTGAACCAAAACGTTGGTGTTAAAAAAAAGACCAAAAGGAGAAGGGATGGGGGTGGGTCATGTGTGTCTGTTACAATGCCTAATGCAAACAAATGTTTTCTTTCATGTAGATTTAAATAGTTCCTAGGATAGGAGTGGGCAAACTATGGCCCACGGGCCACACCTGGCCTGCAGGACCATCCTGTCTGGCCCCCGAGCTCCTGGTCCGGGAGGCTAGCCCCCAGCCCCTCTCCTGCTGTTCCCGCTCCCCCGCAGCCTCAGCTCACTCGCTCTGCGCCGGCACAATGCTCTGGGCGGCGGGGCTGTGAGCTCCTGGGGCAGCGCAGCTGCAGAGCCCGGCCTGACCCGGTCTCTGTGCTGTGTGGTGGCAGCGGCAGCAGCGTGGCCCGGCAGCAGCCGGGCGGCACGGCTGTAGCGCTGCCAGCCACCGGTGCTCCAGGTAGCGCAGTAAGGGGGCAGGGAGCAGGGGGGGTTGCATAGAGGGCAGGGGAGTTCCAGGTGGTGGTCAGGAGGTGGGGGTGTGGATGGTGGTCGGGGGGGAAACAGGGGGTTGAATGGGGGCAGGAGTCCCGGGGGGCAGTTAGGAAGGAGAGGGGGTTGGATGGGGCAGCAGGGGTTCTGGGGGCAGTCAGGGGACAGGGAGAAGGGGTGGTTGGATGGGGCTGGGGTCCCGGGGGGGGGCATCAGGAATGAGAGGAGGGGTTGGATGCAGTGGCGGTAGGGGTCAGGGGGCAGTCAGGGGACAGGGAGCGGGGGTGTGTGGATGGGGCAGGGGTCCCAGAGGGGCCGTCAGGGAACAGGGGGGGTTGGAAGGGGCAGGAGTCCACGGGTGGGGGCAGATAGGAGGTGGGGGCAGGGCCGGGCCACCCCCCCCTCCCCTAACCGGCCCTCCATACAATTTATGAAACCCAATGCGGCCCTCAGGCCAAAAAGTTTGCCCGCCCCTGCCCTAGGAGAATTGTGCTAGTGCATGAGAACCAGAGAGTGACACTAGAACAGAAGCCCTGAGTCTGATGGTTCCTTCTGACCTTAAAGTCCGTGAGTTTGAGTCATCTGGTGTGCAATATAGTGCATTAATCCACACCAGAGGGGTGTGAATTCTAATGTGTTTTAGCATGTTGCACACTAATTGGTCCATATGGACTCTGCTGGTGCACATTAAAAGTTCCCTAGTGCATGTTTAATGTAGTACTGTTTGAAACGGGACTACATTAACACACTCAAGGGAACTTTTTGTGCACACCAGCAGGGTCCATGCAGGACAGCTAGTGTGCAACATGCTAGTGCACAATAGAATTCACATCTCGCTAGTGCGGACTAATGCATCAAGTAGACAAGCCCTCTGTTAATCTTAATGAAGTTACTCCAGATCTGTACTACTATAACAGTAAGACTTGGCTCTATATAAATTTTATTCCTTTTGTGGTTATTGTTGTTAATGTTAGATAACTAGTAACTTAATTTTTTTAATGTATTCTTCCCCACATAGGCTATTGGTTTCCTGCGTCATGCATTTCACCTCCTTCCCTTCGACAGTATAACTAAACTGGTCACTTTCATATTGTGGGTCCTGTCTTTGATCTTGCCTACTCCAGGTATATTGGGGATAAATCCACAGAAATGTGTGGAACAATCGTGCCCTGCTTCTGTGGCTAGAGAAGCTGAGCTAGGTGACCCAACATGGGTATAGTGTGGTCTTGGGTGTGTTGTGCCATTATGTAGATCTACTTGTCATTCTTCCTGAAAGGAGATCAGGAAAGTATGCAAGCGCATGTGGAAGCCTTCAAGACTTCAGCATGATCCAGGAGCATGACTTGCTCCTGTCCACACAAGATGACCAAACCATATTTTAAACATGTTGGTACCATGAGGTAATCAGATCCTGCAACACGGTATCTCTAGAACATAGATGAGATACCTATGCAGTGGGAGGTAGGAAGAAGCATATAATGAAGCCATCAAATCCATGCAGATTTCTTCAGAAGGCTCCAATGGCTTTCTGCAGCGATGAACTGACTGATTTTGACTGGCTGCAGCAGAAGTCTGGTTATTATTTCTGCTTAATGAACTCCTTAATTAGTCTCTTCTCTGTGTAAAGAGCATAATCATTCCGGACAGCAGATGCATGGGGAGGCAATGTCACTTTGGCTTGCAGTCAACAAACATTTTAAATACCCCAGTATTCATTCTTAGCTACTGTCTGATTTAACTCTAAAAATACAGAATCACATGTTGTACGTAGGACTGTCTTGCAGGCCAAATATATAGTACAAAGGGCTGAACTGCCAAATTAGACTCTTGCTCTTGCAACCAATTCTAGGTCCCTCCTGCCTACAATACAGACCAAATTATTATCTTATAATACGTGTTATTCTCATAAGCAGGGGAAAAAACTCCATGGCAGTACAAATGTGTTTTCCTGTGTGTATATAAAAAACACTAGGAAAACACATTTATACCCCTGCCATGGAGTTTTTTCCCCTCCTTATGTGCACAAAACATGTTATAAGATGGATTATATAATGTAAACATAGTTTAGTATAGACCAGGGCCAAAGGCTGGGCATGGCTGTACCATTGGTCCTGTTCCTACTTTGGCTTGAAACATGTTTCAGCCAGGCTCATGATTGTTGGCCACGAATCTGTGCTTGATGACCTATCTCCAGCATAGTGGTACTATTATGGACAGGGATATTTTTAAACCATCATGATACATGGTACCCCTAAGCTGTCTTTACTTTGCGTTTTTTCTTAAGATGTCCCTGTATCTCACTATACCCATTGCAGCTCTCTCAGCAATATCAACGATGGCAGTGCTAGTATAGACAGCACAGTGTCTTCTAAATGCAACTCAGAGCAAGTCTCCATGACACGGGTGGTAAAAACACAGTGGCCTCTAGCCCCTTCTCTGTAGTGAGAAACCTTGACTATTGGGCCAATAAAAAGTAAAGAATAATAACACTTGGCTCTTATTTACCACGTTCCATCCATCGGCCTCAAAGCGTTTCACAAAGGAGGGTAGATATCATCATTCTCATTCATTGTAATTTACAGACTGGCCCTTTTAGGGAGCTGCATTCCCCCCGAGGGAGCTCTAGGGGGAATTCTGTCTCAGCAGCCACAATGGATATGCCCGCACAGCAAGAACAAACCCATGGCAGCAAATCTCAGAGACTGGGCCTGCAGACTCAGGCTCATGCTACAGTAGGGTTACCATACGTCCGTTTTTTCCCGGACATGTCCGGCTTTTTGGTAATCAAACCCCCGTCCGGGGGGAATTGCCAAAAAGCCAAACATGTCCGGGAAAATACCGGCTGGGCACTTCCCCTCCCGCGGCTGCTCTGCTCCTCCCCTGACTCTTCGTCTCTAAGAACCAAGCTGCCCGAGCGCTACTGGCTTCGGGCAGCCCCCACGCCTCTGGACCCTAGCCGCCGGCCGGGCACTTCCCCTGCCGGGTTCCAGCTGCTCTGCTCCGGCGGCGCAGGGTCCGGAGGCAAGGGGGGGCTGCCCGAAGCTGGTAGCGCTCCAGCAGCTCGGCTCTTAAACAGAGCCGAAGAGTCAGGGGAGGAGCAGAGCAGCCGGAGTCCGGGAGGGGAAGTGCCCGGCTGGGGGCGCAGGGTCCGGAGGCCTGGGGGCTGCCCGAAGCTCGAGCGCTACCGGCTTCACAGTTTGCCAGGCAGCCTCCAGACCCTGCTGCGCTGGGGAAATGCCGGCCGGGGGCGCAGGGTCTGGGGGCTGCCCGGCAAACCGTGAAGCCGGTAGCGCTTGGGCAGCCCTTTTCGCGTGGCTGGGAGGGAGGAGGGGGAGTTAGGGCGGGGACTTTGGGGAATGGGCGGAGTTGGGGTGGGGAAGGGGCGGAGTTGGGATGGGGCTGGGGTGGGAAAGGGGCGGGGCCAGGGCCAGGTGGAGCGTCCTCTTTTTTATTTTTTTAAATATGGTAACCCTAGCTACAGTACTAGAAATAGCTGTGTAAACATTCCGGCATGGGCTGTGAAACACATCCCCTCCCTGGCTTCAGAGCCCAAGCTCCAGCCTGAGCTGGACTATTTTTAGCACCATAGCGGAGATCAGGTCTTTAGATCCTGGCTCTGAGACTCGCTGCTGTGGTTATTGTTTGTTTACTGTTTTACTGTGTAGACAAACCCAGTATCTCCTCCCAGCGACCAGCGGAGTATGTGTAGGGTATCACATTCCTTTGGATGGTGCTATCCGGTTGGCTGGTGCACTGTATGGGTGCTCCCACTGCCACTCATCTGGGATGATTTGCAAACACTAGGAAGCAGCATTTCCTAGAGCACGGGGATTGCTATTGTACACTCCACCCACTTAGGCATCATTGTTAGAGACAGACACAGGGGACCATTAAAGCTAGATTCTACAAATGGAACCATCTAGATACACCTCTGCCCCTACACAGCCCACCTGTTTACTGGCTAGAGCACTGGACTAGGATTGAGACAATTTGGGTTCTAGTCCTGGCTCGGCTTCTGGGTGACCTTGGGCCTTTCTGTGCCTTAGTTTCCCCATCTGTAAAATAGAGGTAATATTCCTGACCTCCGATTCACTGATGAAAAGTGCTATCTAAGAGCTAGGTATTATTATTCATTTGGAGGATCTAGCCCTAAATTTGCTCATTCCTGTTTTGGTCCTGGGAAATACGCCCCCTGTGCAATAAAGAATGGGGGGCAAGATAGCTCAGTGGTTTGAGGATTGGCCTGCTAAACCCAGGGTTGTGAGTTCAATCCTTGAGGGGGCCACTTAGGAATCTGGGGCAAAATCAGTACTTGGTCCTGCTAGTGAAGGCAGGAGGCTGGACTGGATGACCTTTCAAGGTCCCTTCCAGTTCTAGGAGATGGGATATCTCCATTATTAATAAAGGGGGAAAAAAAGAAAGGGAATCATGCAAGGATGCCTGCAGCAAGCAAAAGTGAGACTCAAACACATGCACCTCCCCCACCAATTGGTCAGAAAGGTCAGAATCCAAACCGACCACAACTAGCTCTCCTTGAAAAAGAATCTTGCGGTATGCAAAACACAGCAGGTGTGTCCGGCTGTGATTGGGAGAGGAGAGGAGAGGGCTGTGAGTCTCTCACACCACAAAGACACTGGATTAGCATGGATTCCATTGAAGCATTTGAGAGTCAGGAAGCAGACCTACTTTGAACTGATCTGCATATAAATAATTCAGTTCCTGTACACACACTTTCATATTTGTACTATTTTCTTTTTAAAAACATCTTTTCTTCATTCAAGGCAGAAACACCCAATCGGGGATTTAATTCATCACTTGCTTTCTAGTGTGCCCTCTGCTGGTAATTCATTGAACTTTTTTTTTTTTTTAAATTAAAAGCCTGGGATCACCAATTGCAACAGAACAACAGATTGAGAGTAAAATATCTTTTTTCCTCTCCAATAAACTGTGAATCCGACAACTAAACTGCACTAAGTATCATACAGAAGTCGTGATACCTTCAAATGTCTTGACACAATGGAAGCATTGTAGTTGGGTCATTCTAGACTTGCTGCTTGCTGAAAGAATTGGTCTTTATGTTGTGGATTTTTTTAAAATGTCCCTTGTTTGATACAATTTCAAAATGAGCTACACAAGGAGGTCAACTTCTGCAGAATAAAGTAGCTCGGAAGGAGATATGGTGAGGATTTTTTTAAGACTAGTTTATCTAAAGCAGAATGTTGGAAAATGTTTTAAGATGCTCTGAGGGAATGATTAAATTTGCATTTGTCATGAAACTTGTGACTAAAAGATGTTAATGATGCTACTGCCATCACTATTTAAACAATATTAATGAAACGAAACAAATGCAACGGGACTTGTGCCAGAGAAAATATGAGATTTTAAACCATCAGAGAGTTGTGCCAGAGAGTTGTGTGAAAGTTTGGGGGGTATCATGATGTTTTATAGGCAAAGCTCAGTTTGCAGAGTTATTTCCTCTGGACACATGCTGTTACAGCTGGGATTGTAGATGTATTTCGCTTTCCCTGCAGAGTGCAGAGCTGGCTCCATAAGAGTCTCTACCATGAGGGTGTTTCCTGGCAGGGGAACATAGGGCTACAACAGTCTGCTGCCATGGGCATGGCATGGCTGAATGGCAGCTGTGACCACTCTTATCATGCTGTACTGTACATAAGTCCTGCTGTCAGCCTGTCTTCCTCCTGTCTGGATCCACCTGTTGTATCTTGTCTTACACTTCAACTGCAAGCTCTTTGGGGCAAGGACCATCTTTTTGTTTTGTATAGCACCTAACCCAATAGGGGCCTGACTGGGCCTCTAGGTGCTACCACAATATAAATAAGGCCCATAAGGGCCTGAAGGATCCATGGCAATTCCAACGTACAGGAGCTGGTTCAATCAGTCCTCTACTTCCTTCGTTAGTCCCTGATTTGGGCTCTACACTGATGGAGGGATGAATTGAAACCAAGGTTGTCATTGTTCCCTCCACAGAAGTTCCACATGGCAGCTCAGAAATAATGGGAATAGCCAGCGTGAGAATTCGGAGCTGCTGAGACATGTTCCCCCTCTGAGATGGCTCAAATATTGAGGGTGCTTTTAAGGGCTGACAATGGCTGTTCACAGTCATTACGCAGTTCACTCTCCTTGCTCAGTGAGAGCCCCAGGGCCCAGCCATGGGCGCGGAGCAAGTGGAAGTGCTGAAATGCACCAGCTATGGCAGTACTAGTGATGGGCCAACGGAGAGCATAAAGGCAAGTCCTCTTACCCACATGGCCAAAGATCCCCAGAATTTGGATCAGTGTTCCGTAGATCCCCGGGACAATGTAGACATAGCCTAAGTCAGACTCTTCAAGCCATATTTGGCTCCTGCTGCTTTAAAAACTTGTGGATTTATTTTTATTTTAAGTCTTCTCTCTGCACTCTTTCTCCTTTATAAGCTCCACAAGAATGGAGTTCTGTGATGGGAGGCCCCAGCTAGAAAAAGTGACAAAATAGCACAGCAGGACACTTTCAAAGTAATGCCATCAACATCATTAAAAAAAAAAATCATCAGAGTAAATAGGGAAAGAGAGGACAGGAATTCAGGAATAAAAAAAGAAGTAGAAGGTAGAAAGAATGTGGATGGAGAAGGATCTAAAAGTTCAACCATCTAGAAGCCAGCTTAATAAATAATAATAATTATATATATAAAATACTTGCCATAAAGAAAATCCCTGTATGTTAGTGAAAAAATCTCTTTGAGTGAAGAACGCAGCAGGTCTGGTGTCTATCTTCAGAATGCAGCATGACAACAATGGTGCAGGGGTCAACTGTTGCTCAACCAGAACAGATGAAATTGACATTTATCATTTGATAGAACAGAAATCAAGGAAGACAAGGTCATTGTAGCAGAACATTTTCACAGGATCAAGGTTTCCTGCTTTGAAAACAATATTCTGGCTGTGACTCAGCATTTCTGAAGCAACCTTGTGGCCTCCGAAACAGTCTCATTCTATTGACTTCTTCTAAGTGAAAACACGACACAAATTCAAAGTAGCATGTCACACCTCTGAAAAACAACATTTTTTCACCCTTAGGGCACAGGTGAGGGAAAACTCCCTAAACACACAGGACCAATCCTCAAAGTTATTTTAGGCATTGAAAGGCTGAGCATTGCAACACCTAATCCTTAGGTCGCCTATTGCCTAGTTAGGGTGGGTAGTATACACTCATGTATACCCAGAATACCAGACATTCCGGTACTTATGGGAATGGCCTGGGCCTACCTTTGCTGGCATGACCTCCCACACCTATGAGGGCATGCCAACTGGGGTGTGCTCTTCAAAATAGCGTCCCCGCACCTGTGATACCGTTCAGAAACCACATCCAGTTTTGTTTCGGTACTGGACAAAGGGACAAACCATTTAAAAACTGGACTGTGGTTTAAAACCAGACAAATGGCCTGCTTGCATTTAGTGAATCCTCAGTCTTGAGTGTGGCACTCAGGCTCCCCATGCACAGGGAGAATTAGATGCCTAAGAAAAAGCTGAGCTGGGAGCTGTGTAAAATAGCTAGCAGTGAAATGCTGGGGAGGGAGTGGGGAGAAGAGAGGAGCCTAAGCTGCTCTCCTGATGCACCTGGCTGATGGCACCCATCTCTTGTCCTCCCTCCACTCAGGATCCTCAGATATGAAATTCTATTCTGGAATTAAGCTGTTGACCTGGTAGCCCATGGCTGATACCTCTCATGCTTACTCTTCATTTCCCCACGCACTTAGCTGTCTCCTGTGCAGGTACTGTGCTGTCCTCCTTCCCACATTCAGCCCTTCAGCTGCAGGGAGTGATGGGTACCAGGTGTTAAGAATACTCAGAGCATGCCTACAAGATCTGGCCTTGCTGGGGAGACAGGTATTCCCCTGCCTAGTTTGAGAATCCTGCATCAGTGGCCCCCAGGGCTTCAGCTTGAGGTATGCCTCTGAGTAGCTTGGTAGTTGTAGGACAGTATCAGCGCTTAAAAAGTTTTGTGAATACTGACCAGCAAAAACTTATGTGCCTAGGGGACTTAGGTGTTTACGGGGTTAGGTGGCAGCTGTGAAGTGTTTTTTGAAAGAGTGGTGTCTAGAAGACTTAGGCACCTTCTAAATACAGTACCTTAAGGCTCTGGGTCACATTGTATTGTCCTCTTGTCACTAGGAATGGTTTTTGCATACACAATATGGTCATGAAAAAAGATGCACAACAAATACATTTTGATCTATTTATTGATTGTTTGTGTATCACACTTGCAGCACGCCTGCAAATTAAATCTTATGACTTCTTTTCCCCTGCAGTGGGAAAGAAGCAGAAACTGGTCATGCATAAGATATTACATGCTCTCACACCAAGTATGTTGTTCTTTTGGTTCTTGAACATCTTCACAAATACAAGAATGCAAACCCAACCTGGCTTTAACTATATTTTGTTACTTGCCGAATTTAGCAGCCTAAAGGATTTTAACCAAGTTAACCCACTATTTTGTCATTAGCTTTTTTTTTTTTTTAGCGATGCAAGTCAGACAATCTTGGTGACTTTTTTTAATAAAAGATGCGTGGGGATACAAAAAATGTCCAAACACTAACTTCAAAAACAAAGTCTAGAACAATATCTGGGAAATTAAAGGAAAAACCCTAATAATTTAAAAGCCACAGTGGCCCCTTCTGCCCTTGTTAGGGAAATGGTCTAAGTAGGCAGCAAAACTCAGTTCGGGACTTTTAAGCAACTAGTGATTTTTGAGTGCTCAACTTGAAACACCTAAGGACACTAGGCGGGTGGGATAGCTCAGTGGTTTGAGCATTGGCCTGCTAAATCCAGGGTTGTGAGCTCAATCCTTGAGGGGGCCATTTGGGGATTGGTCCTTTGAGCAAGGGGTTGGACTAGATGACCTCCTGAGGTCCCTTCCAACCCTAATAATCTATAATTCAGGAAGTGGCTCTGGAAATCAGGGCCCTTTAACATGTTTGTACTTGGACACCCAAAATCACTAGTCGCTGCTCAGCTCCTGGGGACAGGACCTGACTCTGAGCATGCTGGGAGGTGGCTCTGGCTTGCTTGGCCACTCTCCCCAGAAACTGAGCCTGGGCGGGGGGCAGTCTGCTGCTGTCACAGCCAGGCACTCTCCCAGTTAGCTGCTGTGCTGCACTGGGCAGGGTGCCTGGAAGAGGAGAGGCTCTGGCCCCACCTCTTCCCTTCTGACACTGCCCCTTCCTCTCTCTGCCCCAGGCCGGCTGCTGGGGGCACCTGATCCTACTGGAGGATCACTTGACCTTTTGTGCCTCTCCCACGAGTCGCCATTGCCTGGTTAGTGAAAACAGGACCTAACTACTAATGGTTCTATTGGGTGAACTTCTCTTTGGTTTCTCAGTGAACAGTTAAGTCCAAAATTGGTGCTTTCATGGTCACCAGAAACATTCTGCTCTCACTATGGATGAGGAGACCTAATTTGTGTAGCGGAAAAAAGCTACCTTCAAAAATAGTTAATAGTATTGGTCTATTTTACCAAAAATTCAGTAGGTTACTTAGTATGACTTCTAAAAGAAGTTGAAATGTTTTTAGATAAATATAAACATTTGAAATATATAGGAGTAAATCCAATATCTGTACAAGGTAACAATGTGCTAAAAGCCCCAACTCCCATTGAAATGAATAAGGGTTGAAAGAGCTCAGTACCTCCCAGGATTTAGGCCTATCCAAATGTGGCTCTTCAAAAAATGTTGCGTCACTGGAGTAAATCAATGTATTGTAACACTGATTTACCTTAATCTCTTCCTGGCAAAAATAAGATTTGCCTCACAGTACATATTGGGCCAAGTTGTACTCTCAGCTGAGTTAGACTGGTGTCAGTGCAGTTACTCCAGTTTAATTCAGAAGAGAATATATCCTGTAAACTTTGATCATGGGAAAAACTAGAGCAAGGAGGCTCTAGTAGAAATACAGAGGAGAACAAGCTATGGCTTACTTTAGGCTGATGTGGAATTTCTGGAAAGTGTCTTGTGCTGCTATACTCAATAAGTATTTTCAGAGCTGGAACCCTGATTTCTTGTAACCCGTTAGTGGGCATATTATGCAGCTTTACAGCTAAGTACCATATACTTGTTACTTAGCTGCAGGGTAAAACTTGTTCAGATACTTTGATATAACAAGTTGCTGCTGTTGCTTCACCTTCATATAATGCAGCCATTGTGGATTTCACATCAAGATGGCGATGACAGTGAATAAATTCAATCCAGTTATCTACTTGCTACCATCTTCTGTGCCAAGAATTTAATATGCTTCAGTGCATGAAGGAACTTTACAACCAGCTCCCTGAACATATATTTTAGCTGTGCTAACCATGTCACTACAGTTAAAATAGATCAGTAGTTCCATTATAACTTCATATTAGGGATTTATAACTGCCATAAACATATGCAGGGCTAAAACTTTTGCAGACAGGTCTTCGGGCCAATTTTTCTATTATAGAACACAACCCCAAATGTACAGGACTATTAACCACTTGGATGCTATTTTGTAGTACTATAGCAACTTGAGTTTTCTAAAATGCATTTTATAAACCTGTAGCCAAGTGTACCTTAAGCTATTTTTGGTACTGAGATTTATTTTTTGAAATACAAGGTCTGATCGAGAGCCCACTGACGTCAATGGAAAGACTGCCATTGACTTCAGTAGAGTTTGGATCCGGCCCATAGCCATAAAGGCCCGAAATAGAGCCAACTAAACTCACTGGAAATGTTTTCATTGACTTCATTGGAGTTTGGTGTAGTCCCTATGTTAAGATTTGCAAGGTGGCTTTTGAGTATTTCCAGTAGTTTTGGAACTAAAACCCTGGATCCATAACACTCCTGATGGGGGAGCTTTGAAATCCAGATCTGAGCTGAACCTACCTACATTTTGGGATATTTGGATACACTGGCCAAATTTTGCTCCAATTTACATATATGCAAATCTGAAGTATCACCACTGAAGACAATTAATTGAAACCAATGTAACTGAGAGAAGAATATGTGTCAGTGTTTTTACTTGGCCAATTATTAGAATTGGCTTGGGTTGTGCCCTGTGTGAACCTAAGCCAGAGATTAGTTTCGAGCTCTCATGGTTCAGCATGCCCTCTCTTGTTAACCTTTCTTAATACACACAATTATATCGACATCCTGCTGTTTCTTGCTATGAACTCATATGAGACAACAAGGTCATTCTGCCATTAGCTCCCAGTACATATGTGCACATACCAATGAAAATGGACCTCTAAATATCCATTTTAAAAATGTGGAAGTCAATCTGGTCCACCCAGTACATGTGTTTTAGGACTTTCTAGAACCTTCCCATAGAAATCAAGTACAAACAAGGCTCTATTTTAAGATGGTCCATAATAAATTGACAAAAGCCAGGAAGGTGCTTACTTTAGTGCTGTAAATTTGCAGAGTGCTGGAAAGCTGAGCCAAAGAAATAAGTTGTCTTCATCAGAGGGCATGCACTGCAATGGCCCAAGCTGGCATAGTACAGAACAATACAATACAGAGACTGAAGAATGGGAAAGTTTAACAGAGTCCCCTGTAGTATCACAGTGCCTCATTAACGTTTACGAATTTATCTTCAACACCCTTGTGAAATACAAAAATATTACTCCCTCTCTTACAGAAGAAAGAACTGAGGCACAAAGATGAAGCAAGTTGCTCAAAGTCACACACAGAGTGGCAGAGCTCAGAATTGAAATCAGCTATCGCAAGTTAAAGCACTGGACTTAGATTGCAAGACCATCACTCTTTCTGTCTTAGCTTACAAGTTCCTGGCTTTTGTCAGTTTGTCACAGCTTACATTCAATAACAACAACAACAACAAAAACAACAAACATTATGCAAAATACACACTGTTGTAAGTAGTTTCCATGTCCTTGTCTTAAAACTTCAGTTGTGGTTGTCTGGCTATTTTAGAGAGGAGCTCAAGTTGCAGAGCTTGATTCCCCAGTAGCATAGGCTATTCATATCTGGGATTTTGGTTCCATCCATGAGAGAGAAGATCCAGCTGTCTAGTTCCATTTGAATCTGGACTTTAGGGTCAAGCTCATCTCTAGTGATTTTACTTGCTACACGGGGAAACTTCCTCCAAAAAGCAAGGAAGACAATGAATGGAAGTTACAAGCACAGAAGAGACTCAGGGCTTGGCTTGCGAGTTACAGTGCAATAAAGGAGCCTCGGGCGCCCTAGCTCACTCCCCGTCCACACTGGCAAGGCATGTAGAGCGCTCTGACTCCGCGGCTACAGCGCTGCTGGTACTCCACCTCGGCGAGAGGAATAACGTTTGCTGCGCCTTGGCTACAATGTCCGGGCGTTAGTGTGAACAAGGTGTTGCATTACTGCGCTCTGATTGGCCTCCAGAAATGTCCCATAATCCCCTTAAGTCAAGTGGCCACTCTTGTCATTGTTTTGAATCATTGTAGGAATGCGAAAATGCCCTTTCAAAGCTCCGTTTCTGACAGCCCACATGCAAGCCGTTACTGTGGAATCCTGTGTGTGAGCGAGAGAGGCAGAGGGAGGGGCAGGTCTACTGCTGTCTGAACTTACAAGACAGCATGCTGACATGTTCTCAGCCCCCCAAAACCCCACTCTCTCTCCCCCCACATACACACAACACACTCCCTGTCACACTCCACCCCACCTCTCCCATTTGAAAAGCACGTTGCAGTCACTTGCATGCTGGAATAGCTGCCCATAATGCACCGCTCCCAATGCCGCTGCAAGTGCCGCAAATGTGGCCATGCCAGTGCGCTTGCAGCTGTCACTGTCGACAGATTGCAGCGCTTTCCCTACTGCGCTCTACGAAGGCTGGTTTAACTCAAAGCGCTGTACACCTGCAAGTGTAGCCATGCCCTCAGTGAAGAACAATTGTTAATGTTAAATACAAACATCAGTGCAAACCACACAGAGGGCTTTTTTATTTGTTAGTATTTTCATACTTTCTCTAAAGTGGTCATAAAGCTGAAATTTTAAAGGCAGGCATAGTCAGAACCTTTGGCAAAAATGTAATCAAATTTAAAGATGTAAATTCACATATGGAATCTGCATTTGGTGGAGTTTCCATTGGTCCTACATATAAGCGTGCAGACTGCTTTGTCTGTGTATAGGATCAATGTCCGTTAAAGTCAACAGATGCTTCATTCTTTTTTACAATATTTTTTTCAGCACTGTGCTTGTTTCAAAAAAGGACCAGATTCCAAAGGTGTTACATTTTTGGGTAAAAGGCTTGCTTAGCATGCTTTAAAATGCCTTGAAGTTGGAACTGTTTTTTTAAAAAACCTATAAATCTGTGTGCTTAAAGGCCAGCACCTAAATCCATGTTTAAGCACCTAAATAAGTGGCTTGATTTTCAAAGTTGGTGAGCACCACAGCTTCCCTTGACATCAGTGGAATTTTTAAATGCTCAGCACCTCTGAAAATCAGGCTACCCTTATTTAAGTGCTTAAAACCAAAAAACTGTTAACTAAAAATTGTGGCGTTGGTACCTAATGTTATGCATCCAAACTTGAAAAATAAGCATAAGTTTGAGGAACACTGATTTTCTTGTTGAGAACTGCTCAGTGTTCATTCAGCATGGTTGCAATTGATGTCACATCTGAAGCTACAACTGATTAGTTTTTAATGGTGCGACAAGGTGGATGAGATAATATCTTTTATTGGACCAACTTCTGCTGGTGAGAGAGTCAAGTTTTTGAATCACATAGAGCTGCTCTTCAGGTCTGGGAAAGGTACTCTGAGCATCAAAAATTTAAATTAATTACTCAGCTAGACACTAAAAATCATGGACTGAACAGAGACACTGGATTTATGGCTTATTACAACAATCTGTAACCCACTAACCCCCCCTTTTTGTCCTATGACTGCAGAGGTGTTAATGGGCCACTCTACCTTAAATGGTCCCTTAGCATATGTGCTAGCTATTTATGAAAAACAATCTGTTCCACCTTGCATTTTGCTGTGATGCTGGGAGTACCTTTCCCACCAGAGCTGAAGAAGAACTCTGTGTGGCTCAATAGCTTGTCTCCCTCATCAACAGAAGTTGGTCCAATGAAAGACATTACCTTACCCACCTTGTGTGTCTAATATCCTGGGACCGACATGGCTACAACTACACTGCATACAACAGTGTTTAATAAGTATTTAGCAAATTGCTATGCTGGACAAGGCTAATCAGCTATTAACCAAGTAGTTAGTGACATGCTACTTCTTGCAACAGAAGCTCTATGACATAATCTTGAACAAATGAAATTAGATAGCCTAAAAGTGCACAACTTTTTTGTTTTTGAAGCAGTGAGCTTTAGATCGACTGTTATGTGCCTTCTAGAGAGGACTCACTTTCTTCACAGGTTTTCAGCAAGCCACTTTATGTAACTGTCCCTGGTCCGATGTCCTGAAGAGAAATTGGTAGGCCAAATAGTAAAGATCATGCAGCCATGAAAGCAGTCATCAAAGTGATCAAGTGTGACCTCCACACCTGTGCTCTCCAACCGTTTGGCATACATTATTCCATCATCTCTCAGGACATCATTCTCACAAGTCAGGATGTAGGTCTTTGGCTGAAGCTGGAAAATTTCTTTTTCTGCTAGCAATGGAGCTGCGCGTATGTCAAGTAGTGCAGGTATTTCCTGGATGATTTCGGCCTTCCCTGTGGGTTGTATCACAGGTTTGTAATTCTTTTTGAACGTCGAAGGCAGGAGAGAAGTCCAGTTCAGACGTCCCCTGAAATAAACAGCCTGGCTTACGTCCAGGGAAGTGTGGTTGTTGATCAGCATTGAGGGGGCAAAGTCATAGTTACCATTGAAATAGTCTATCCAAAACTTCACCATGACGAAGCGAGGAAGAACAGGCATGTCAGTGTTCTGCTGGTATGAAGGAGTGTTAAAGTCCAATGCCTGAAGGACTGGATAAATTAAAGCCTGCAGCTTCAGTTTGTTGGTCACACTGTCATCTAGACTAAGCTGTAGGAAAAACACAGGACAGAATCCAGACTGTAAAAAAGCGGTCATTGCTTATGCTGTGTCTGATCCTACATCACTGATTCCACAATTCATTCCCCCAAGAGGAGAGAAACCACCATTTGGTGTTTTATGGACAAATGCTCTGCTGCTGTAACTCCGCTGCAGAGAATTTTGCTCTTAGTCTGGAATATTAACAGTCTAGATCTGATTCTGTTCTCATCTGCACTGCTTTTACACCAGTGATTTCAATGGAGTCATAGCTGATTCACACCAGTGTAAGTGAGAATAAGACCACGTCTACACTAGCAAGCTTACAGCGGCACAGTTTTACTGATGCAGTTCTATGCAGATGGGAGAGAGCTCTTCCGTTGACATAATAAAACCACCTCAATGAGTGGTGGTAGCTATGTTGGCAGGAGAAGCTCTCCCGCCAACATAGCGCTGTGCACACTACCACTTATGCCGGCAAAACTTATATCGCTCAGGGGTATGTGTTTTTCATGCCCCCGAGCAACATGTTTTGCCAGCATAAGTGGTAGTGTAGACATGGTGTAAGACATGCCATTTCCAAAAAAGGGATGCTCTCCTGGGTACTAGTCCTAAAGAACTGACTTGCTTTGGTAATTGCCCCTTATTGATTGATTAATGGTAATTACCCCTTATTAAGGCTGCCTTAAAAATTCCAACCAGATCAAATCAGACTAATTTAGATTAGAAATACACATGCTATGAACAGCAGGGAAAATAGATTTTTCCTACAATTGAATTCTAACTCTTCTGTTAAATTGTCTTCCTGTGAGGAAAAAATGCCATTTCATTAAAAAAAATTATTTCCCCTTCATTTGTATTAAAAGAAATAAGGTCATTTTCAAAGATGGGTAGTTGCAAAAATTGCTTATTCACAAAATAGGGAACTGAATTTATGAATTATGCATTTATATGCCCACTTAGCAACTTATGCAGGCAAATAAAGGATTCATGAGCACAGTGGGTAAAGGTTGATACCTAAATTGCACTTTTAAAATCTGGCCCATAACAACTTATAAAAGCAGTAAGACTTTCTAGCACTGCTTGATTCAGAAATAACTGACAGGTCTTAACTTATGTAAAATATCTAGCAGCTTTGACAGTGAACCACTACCATTCTATCTCGAAAGCTAGTCTGTCACTTTGCGATGATGCAGCACAAATAATCTGTCTACACATGTGCACTGCTGGAATATGGATTGTTATTGTGATAGATACAGGCAGTGGATGTTACCTGCTGGCACACAGCAGCCGCCAAATTTCCTCCTGCACTATCACCAGAAATTGCAATTCGACCTGGGTCAACTGAGTATTTAGCTAGGATGTCAGACCGCATAAAATACTTCGTTGCACGTAAAGTATCGTGGAATTGCTCAGGGAAATGAACCTCTGGTACCAGCCTGTACCTACAAAAGAAGAAAGAGGCTTACATAGGATAATCATTATACACAGAAAATGTACCTTTCTAGCAGGACGATTATGTGCTATAAGGTGGATAGTAAAATGCAGAAATAACTTAGTTTAAATATTATGGTTGAAATATGAAACATTTAACACTTAAACAGTATTTAACTACCTACATGTTATTACAACTCTAATTCTGAAAGAGTGATGCTAACCCACTGAATATGAATAAATTAGGAAATTGTTAAGTGGAACTTTTATGTTATCTCCCAATAGAGGATCTCAAAATGTGAGGATTCATTCATTCATGTTTTTATCACTACATCCGTAAAAAGCAGGTGGTAATATCTGCTTGGTGTGGAGGCTGAATACCCTGCTTAGCCCACCTGGGTAAGGATAAGCCAGGTGTCCCCAATAGAATAAGGATACAAAATCAAAGTTATGGAGTTCCCTGTCCCCTGCATTTGTAATTCTAATTAGTGGAAACATTTAACACAGCTACAGCATATGCAACATGAAATGAATGTGGACCAGGCATAATAATAATACCTAGCTCATATCTAGTGTTTTTCATCAAAAGATCTCGAAGTACTTTACAAAGGAAGTCTTTACAGTGGGGGAAATTGAGGCACGAGCTAAATGACTGGCCCAAGAGCATCCAGCAGGCCAATGGCTGAGCCGAGAATAGAATGCAGCTCTCCTGACTCCCAGTGCAACGTTGTATCTGCTAGCCCTCCTTGGTCTTCAAAAAACAGTGGGAGATGAATGATTCTTCAGTCATTACTTAAACCCTTGGGGGTTTCAGGATTTCTCTAGAGCTGTGTAAATACCATTGACCCAAACTGAAATTGGGGGAGGGGGGTTTGATGAATCAGGATGAAAAGTTAAAAGTTTTTCAGTATCTTGAAAGCTTTCTCAGGACAGGTAAAAACTGTTCGCCATATACCTGAAATGTTCAGCTTAATTTATTAGAATAATAGAGATGCAGGGCTGGCAGGGACGTTGAGATGTCATCAAGTCCATCTCTCTGCGCTGAGACAGATTAAGTATACCATCCCTGACAGGTGTTTGTCCAACCTGTTCTTAAAAACCTCCAATGATGGGAATTCCACAACTTCCCTTGCCATCAGCGGCAATAGAAAAGCTACTCTTTTCTCCAGTGTTCACAGCAGGAGAAGAGTCTGGTTTCTTTTATTTTCCCTGTTAGGATTGTTGTGAGCAACTGGCCATTCCGAGCAGTCTTTTCTGATCAGTTTGCAACCGAGGCAGAAGTCAGTATTTGTTGTGTCCCAACTTGTGAACCAAATCAGAATGGTGGTATTATGTGCAACTTGTGGTGGTACTGGTGCCAGTAGGTGGGGTTGTAATATAAATGTGTCTAACTGCACCGGTTGGAAATGTAGTGTTTCCTGACATTTTAGACCCGCAGAAAAAAACTGTCAACTCCTCCACTCAGGAAGCTAACAGGATAGCCTTGGACATTGTTTCCTAACGTTGGGGCTTTTACAGAAAACACCCTCAGAAAGTTACTCTTAATCAGTCAGCCTTTTGTTCTCTCTCCCCAAAGTGATCTATTGTATTTAAAAATCTCACAGGCCCTGCAAACTTGGTTTTGTTCCTGGAGTAGTCTTCGGCTGATACTGCAAGCAGGATGCTGCTTGGAAGCTACACCATCCTCAACACTGGGGTACCAGGAGTCTGGCTGATGGGTAGACGTGGGGTTGTGATGACCCTTTCTCTGTTGTGGGATTAATTTGAGGCTTGCAAATCAGGTTGAGTCTTTTGACCAGGCTTTTTCTATGGAAAGTCCCCCTACTGTCAGATGGGCAGCTGATTAAAAAGCACCTTCAAAACTTGCTCCCTTCTTTATCATGCCAGCCTGACAACAGCAACATGTGCCCTTGTGTCTAATACTAATAATAACTAGCTCTTATATAGTGCTTTTCATCAGTGGATCTCAAAGTGCTTTACAAAGATCAGTACCATTATCCCCATCTTACAGACAGGGAAACTGAGGCACAAATAGGTGAGATAACTTACCTATGGTCACCCAGCAGGCCAGTGGCACAGCCAGACATAGAATCCAGGTCTCCTGAGTTCCAGTCTGCTGCTCTATCCACAGGCCACACTACCTCAGTAGGCTGTTTTTGCAGTTCTTATTCTCTGAAACCTTGTATAGTTTAGTATGTACAGATGTGTTGTTAGAATGTTAGCTAACATGTGCTAACCAAAATGAAGGCCTCAACTCTACCAGCTTAGCATACGTTAGAGGCGGTGTGTCTTGTCTACACTAGCTAACAACACCCTTTTCAATTCTAGTCTAGACACGGCCTTAACTTTCAGCCTGCTTAGGATGCAACTGTTGTATCTGCTCACTGATTTGATCTCACTAATGTTGCCTTGTGGGGTTTATTGAATATAATGTGGTGGATTGACTAACACTCTTAAATGCTATCTCCTGTATCCAGTATAAGAATTGATTCACCGTGAAGCACACGCCTTTGCATAAAACCAACATGTGCCATACTAGAGTATACTTCTATATTCTACTGACTGACTGTTTTGCATCCAACAGAAATTATATGCGCAAAATAAATTTCAGGCATAATATTGAGATTAATAAGAAGTTTTTCAAATTCTTAAAACTATTTAGGCTTTAGAAAGCAATCTGTGTATTACATCAGATAAAGTAAGATATGATAGGCCTTTGGGAATCCCCTGTGCAACTGGATAACAGATTGGGTATGCAACATTCAAGTGAAAAAATGTGCAATTAAACTAATGAGAAATCAAATTAGACTGCACTGAGTACAAAAGGCTTGATTGACAGAGATAATGGTTGGGTAGAGAAGACAAACAGCTTGCCAAAACAGGCAGAATTACAGCATCATAAACAAGAAAAGGAATAATAAGGGACATTTCAATATTGTGATAGCCACTTGTCTGCAATGGCTAACATCTTGCTCATTTATTTTTGTGTTTATTAGATGAGACAATTAAAAGGAACTGGAAACAACTACACTTAAATTATATTGGAATGAATATTATACCAGTAAAATCAATTCTGCATAATGAGGCTGTAATTTGATCATGAAAATTGGCAAATAATCTCATTAATTCAGTCACTGGCCCCCCTCTTCTGTCAACTTTAATATTTTCATTTACAAAAGAAAAGTGCTTAATTCAACCACTCAAATTTCCCTCTTCTGGTTTATTACAGTGGCCCATTAATGTACTTAGCAACTTAGAGGGTTGTTAAACTAACTGAGGAGACTCCATAAAGTAAAGAGAAGGCCTGAATTCGCCACTGCCTTCCAGCTTGTGTAGTGATTTGTACTCGTGCAAAGTATGGGGCAGTTATCAGGTGAGGCACACATACTGGCACAGTAATCTCCACACTTGTGTTTAATACCATCACCCTCAGTGAGGGCTCTGCCATCATGATATTTTATTGATCACAGAAAAACCTGTTGGTAAGAAACCTGACCACTGTGAACATACCTTTTGTGCTATTACTCTTTATAATTCTCAAGTTACATACATTTTGCCCTTAGATATTTACCCTTGACTGATCTAGTCTGCCTTTCAATCTGTCTGCTCAGTTCCTTATATTCTCTCCTACATTCTTCTATCTCCAAGCTATTCTCTTTCATTCTGCACCATTTTTCCACTAGCTCAAGCACCTACCCCATGGAGCAGTCCGACAGTGACATTTCAGAATGTGCGCTTTGGTGGTTTTGAGCATAACAGTTTTCATTTTACCTCCGTTTGTTGGGATTGTTCTATTGTTCTCCTTCACCTGTGCCAATGACTCAAACCCATTCTGGACTGAAGTTATATAATGGTCGTTGATATCGGATAAGTCCAAATGTTGACTGTCTTATGTTTAAGTTTTAATTTTGTTTCAGGTTAACAGCTGATGGTCTGACCCAGTCTGCACTCAGGAAAGTCTGTGTTCATTGTGTACTTGATCTCCGGTATAGCTGTATCATTACATAGTTGATTTGGTTCTTTGTGATACCGTCAGGTAACCTTCATGTGTGGACAGAAAAAGACTAATGCCTACGTTAGAAATATTATTTGAGAGCAGCAGATTCTGATGTCAGAAATCAACACATGCAAACTTCTGTACTTTGCTCACTTTGCTCTCTACTTTGTAGAGATAGAAATAACCTTGAGAAAGTTATTATGGAAGGAATGGTGGAAGGTCATTGTAGCAGGGGATGACAAGTGAGGAAATGGATGGTGTGCAGCAGATCACTGTAACGTCAGCATGAAGTTAGCGATGGTTTATGAAGACTTCCAAAAATTCTGTTCTGATGTCACCAGTATTCAGACACGAATAAATGGATGTACTTACTTTAAGTGTTCGGGTGAGGTTAGCTCAATGTATCAAGTGTCTGTTTGTGGAGGAGGGGGCACAAACTGCATGTTTTAGTTAAGCAACAGTGGTAAAAATCAGCTGCCACTTGAAGTTCTATACCATACTTTAATACAACTTAAATGCTGGTTTCTAAGAGTATGTCTATACTTACTTCCTGGTCCGGATGTAAGCGATCGATCTTCTGGGATCGATTTATCGCGTCTTGTCTAGACGCGATAAATCGATCCCGGATCGATCCCGGAAGTGCTTGCCGTCGACGCCGGTACTCCAGCTCAGCGAGAGGAGTACGCGGCATTGACGGGGGAGCCTGCCTGCCGCGTTATTAACGTAGCCGAATTTGCGTACCTTAGTCCGAAGTGGGGGGTTAGTGTGGACCAGGCCTAAAAGGACCAGAAGTATCCTTAGTTCAAATCTGCCTCACAAATCTCAACCTCCTGCTGGGAAGCACAATCACAGTGACCACTGAGAGAGACAACAGTCCCACCCACTGACTGGAGAGATTGAGGGATAAGTATTTCTCTCTTCCTTGAAAGGTGAGGGGATTTGTGTGTGTATATAGAAAGTGTGTCTGTGTTTGAATTGTGATCTCAATCCTGCAAGCACTGATGCACATGAGTTACCGACTCATCTGAGTAAACCCACAGTTTTTAATAGGACTAGTCGTATGAATATGTTAGCAAGATTGTGGCTTTTTAGTTCCAGTTAAAGTGGCTCCCCCTCGCTCCCATTTTACTACGTACTTTTAAATGTCCGGTACAATTGAGGGTGCCATTATCTCTTATAATTAGAAAAGTATTCAGATACCATTCTAATCCACTGTCATTGAGAAGGACACAAAATATCAAGTCCTGCTAAAGAGATTTTTTTCAAATGAAAACCTTTTAAACAAGTCACGACAAAGAAAAAAGCAATTAACTCATTCATAATGATCTATATTTCTACATACTTCAAGATTTTGTGGATTACTCACTCAATTGAGACAATTACAGCATTCAGAGATTCTGCCATGATCCTGCAGAGATTGTTATAGAAGCTTGTTCCTGGGAATAAGAGGACCAAATGTTAGTGAAAGACAGTAAATGTTGTTAATATGCATATTGCACACAGCTCTACATATCTTTAGATTCATAAGAAAAACAGCAAGCACTTATATTCAATCCTGTAAAAAACAAACAAACCCCTGACATTATAATAGACACTCATTATTATCAGTAAATCTTTATGCAAATGGAATGCAGTCAGTGTATAACAGCAGGTACCATGATCTAGTGGAATGAACACAGTTTGTGTCTTAGCAGTTTGTGCACTTTCTTCCTGGCTTTGCCATCAACTTATTGTGTTGACTTCGGGCAAGTCACTTCACCTCTCTGCCTCAGTTTCACTTACCGCTACCTAACCGCATTAGTGTCTGAAAAATGCTATTTTTTTGCTAGTCATTGTACATGTGTTCATTATATTATGCATGCTGGACTCTAAACTTGCAGTTTCTACTCAAGGTAGTAGTCCTATTAAAGTCAATGGGACTGCTCACCTGAGTCAAGGCAGTAGGTTCAAAGCCGTCTTATTTCTCAGGGTACTCATTTTCTCTAATTCTATGCCTCTTCAGTTACTGAATAGGTATTTCATGGTGGTGGAGAATATAACAATGTATTAAGCATCTCTTTAAAGTACACAGTCTTGAGATTTAATATTTAGCAGTAATATTTCTGCCCCTAACGTTTACATCTTAAACTGCAATAATGTGTTTAGAGTTACAGTGATCTGAGTGAAGCACAGTAATTGTGAAGCACACATTCTGCCCCGTGGGAGTGCTATGCAAGTTACTACAGAACAAGTGCAGCTGACCACGTTCTATAAAGCATCACTAACAGCTGCCTATGACAGGTCTTCCTGAAGGGTCTTGTGACCAGCCCTGCACTGGGCCACCGGGGGCGGACCAATCATTGTGACTCAGGAGGCCACGTCCCCTCTTCCCTGCCGTTCATGCTCCAAGTGGAGAATTCAGATAAAAGGAGGCAGGCCAGTCATGGGGGTAGGGCTGGCTCCTGTAGAAGTACCTGCAGTGCCCCTGGCAGTAAAGCCCAGGGACTGGGAGGGACTACCTGCCAGACGACCCGCAGGCTGCAGGGGCCAACGTGGAAGGCAAGCTGCCTAAACTATGCCCCCGCCCAGAGAGACGTGAGACTTATAGCCTGATTGTTTGTTTGCCTTGCCCCACCCCGGGGCTGCAGCCTGTTTGCTGCTTCGCCCAGCCCATGGGGCTAATTCCCTAGTCTGTTTGATTGTTTACTGCCCCAGCCATGAAGCTGCCGGGCTATAGACTAATTGTTTACTTTGCCCCACGCAGGGGCTGCAGCTTGCTTGCTGCTTTGCCCTGACTAGGGAGCTAATTCCACAGACTGTTTGATTGTTTTGTTGCTCAGAATCCACAGATGGCTGAAATCACCCACGTAACGGGAACGCCCACGACCGAGTGGCGGAGTGGACTACCCCCATACTGGACTGATGGTGGCACCCCAGCTTGACCAGCAAGGCCGCGCCATCACAGGGCTAATTGGGAGAATTTTGTGAGAACAGAAAGGCAGAGGAATTTTTAATGGGTACAGTTACTAATTATGGGCCAGATATGCTGGCATTTCCAAAAGTGCCTAAGTGATTTAGGCACACACTTTCAACTGAAAGTCAAAGGCACCTCTGACAATCCCACCCATAATGGCTCTTCACACTAAAACTGTCATAGGGCTAAGCAGTAATTAAATCTGCACCTTTCAACATACAGTATGCTTTATTATCCTCTTGGAGTGTTCGTGGCAGCACAGAAGATGAAAAGGGCATGGCCTTCAATTTTCACCCCAACCATGCAGATCTTTAGGACACCCACAGGGAGTGTTTGCGCTCAGAGCCCCACATTGAAGATTCTACTCCCTGACAATAGCATGGCTGGATTAGTGGCCAGGCTATCACTCTCTACAGCTGTGCACTACCTTCCACATTCATAGCATGTTAACTTAACATGGCTTTAGGCAACTTTGACGTCCAAGGCAGTTTTCTGCTAAAAAAACGCACTGGTTTTCTAAAGGACCAAAGTGCTTGGTCTCTGCCTCCCTCTAGCTGCCTCTATCCCCTGCAGTCGCACATCACTCCAAATACGTGTAATTTAGAGCTAGTCAAAAAAAATGGGAACATTTCCATGAAAAGCTTCAACATTTTCAACTAGCTATAAGGTGATTCATGCAGAAGGATAACCTGCTGTCTTGGGCTTAGGCAAAATATATCATGTAGCCATCAGTCCGTAATCATCTGGTCAGTGTTTGCTTTCCTCCATGGCATGCAACACAGAGACCACGGTGATCTACACCAGTGGTTTTCAAACTGCAGGTCACGACCCAGTACTGGGTCAGGGGATGTAAGGCACTGGGTTGCGGCAGCTGTGGTCAGCACCGCCGACCAGGCCGTTTAAAGTCCTGTCGGCTGTG
Organism: Trachemys scripta elegans; assembly: GCF_013100865.1. Classification (NCBI taxonomy): domain Eukaryota; kingdom Metazoa; phylum Chordata; order Testudines; family Emydidae; genus Trachemys; species Trachemys scripta. The sequence continues at coordinate 89,654,219 of NC_048306.1, forward strand.
CTACCCGGCTAAGGCAGGCTAGTCCCTACCTGTTCTGACACCGCGCTGTGCCCCAGAAGCAGCCAGCAGTAGGTCTGGTTCCTAGGCAGGGGGGCCACGGGACTCCGCGTACTGCACCCACCCCGAGCACTGGTTCCTGGCCAATGGGAGCTGGGGGTGGGGGGAAGAGGTGCCTGCGGGCAAGAGCCAAGCAGAGCCACTTGTGCACCTCTGCCTAGGAGTCGGACTTGCTGCTGGCTGCTTCCGGGGCGCAGCGCAGTCCCAGGACAGCCTGGAAGCCTGCCTTAGCACCCCCGCTGCGCTACTGACCGGGAGCCACCCAAGGTAAGTCCGCGTCTCAACCCCATGCCCCAATCCCCTGCCCTGAGCCCCCCGCAAATCCAGAGTCTCTTCCTTCACCCCAAGCCCCTCATCCCCAGACCCTGCACTCCCAGCCAAGAGTTCTGACGCCCTCCCGCACCCTGAACCTCTCATTCCTGGCCCCACCCTGCAGCCCTCACCCCTGCACCCCAACCCTCTGCCCCAGCCCTGAACCCCTCCCACACCCCAAACCCCTCATCCCCAGCTCTGTTGGGTTGCGGGCATCAACAATTTTCTTCATTTCTGGATCACCAGAAAAAAAATTTGAAAACCACTGACCACCAACTTGGTCATGAAGGAGTCCCCATAAATAACTCTCTTCTCTTTTCAGTATGTGTTTAAAATAAGCTTCTGATTCTTTTGCAGCCATGTGCTGATAAAATATGCGCTTGTTTTCTGTTTCAGGATTACTTCCCCCTCCCCCCCTTATGGCGAGAGTTGGAACAGTTACTATAGCCCCAGGATTCCAGCTCTCATTAGATTCAGACATGTCTCAGAGAGCAAAACTCTCAGCTTCTGGGTGGGAGAAGAGCATTTAGTTACACTGAACCTGCTGTGATGAGAACATATCATAATCCACTCTAATTAATGACAGACACATACTTGCACTTGCCAAAGCCCATCCTCCTCCATGGATGTAAACGACACTGCGCTTTAGTGTTTCGTCTTGCTTTGGAGATGGTTCAAACACTCTGACTTCCACTCCATCAAAAAGGGCATCTGTTATCTTAATGTGTTCAGAGGACGAGGGCTCCAGCTTGTCAAAAGTACCAATCACATAATTCAGAACTCTCAAATGATGGCTGAGTCTTAGACAGTGAACCAGGTTGCACTAAGGAGAAATTGAGGAGTGGGGGAAAAAAATAATTTGTTACTCACAGGCTTATCCTACTATGTTGCATTAAATATCCTTGCAATTTTCTTCAAAAGACAGTATCTGTAACTAGACAGGCAACAGCACATAACACCCATGAGGGAATGATATCAAAGCCTTCCAAAGTTATATTGTGACAAAACTGTGCCCCCTAGAAATTCTCAGGGCATGTCCACACTACAGAAAGAGACCCATGGAAGTGAATCTCAAAAGCTGGGTCAACTGAATTGTGCTCCTGGGGCTTGCGCTACGGGGCTACAGATAGCAGTGTAAGTTGTTTGGGCTTGGGCTGAAGGCTGAGCCCTGAAACTCAGCGAAGGAGGTGGGTCTCAGAGGCTAGGCTCCAAGCCGAACATCTATGCTGCGTGACCCCAAGTCAGTTGACCTGGGATCTGAGACTTGCTGTCCCAGGTCTTTCTGGCAGTGTACACATACCCTTAGTTGTCTTAATATATATTTTGAAAAAATAAAGCACCGTGAGCACTTGGAAGATCAAGATGGCAGTGGGTTAGAACTGAGACACCTATTTGAAAAGCACAGTTAGATTGAAAAAGAATCCTCGGGAGTGGGTAGCAGCATAGCAGTGGTTCTCAACTTTTCCAGACTATTGTACCCCTTTCAGGAGTCTGATTTGTCTTGCATACCCCCAAGTTTCACCTCACTTAAAAACTACTTGCTTACAAAATCAGACATAAAAGTACAAAAGTGTCACAGCACACTATCACTGAACAATTGCCGACTTTCTCATTTTTTACCATATAATTATAAAATAAATTAATTGGAATATAAATATTGGACTTACATTTCAGTGTATAGTATATAGAGCCGTATAAACAAGTCACTGTCTGTATGAAATTTTAGTTTGTACTGACTTTGCTAGGTCTTTTTATTTAGCCGGTTGTAAAATTAGGCAAATATCTAGATGAGTTGATGGACCACCTGAAAGCCCTCTGCATACCCCCAGAGGAATGTATACCCCTGATTGAGAACCACTGCACCATAGGACTCTTAGAACTGTGTCTCAATTTCTTCCAGTAGAGGGCAGTAATGCACATATACAGTAGTTATTTTGTTATATTATTACAGTTAATTTCTGCATTTCTCACAGTGTATTGGGAAAGTTTAGGTGTTAATAAAATCCCATAACCACAAACTTTTCTACACTTCCAGTGAAAATATGAATCCTAAAGATCCATATTTTCTTCTACTGACTTTACTAGTCTGAATTGCATCACCTAGTAAAGCCTGCCTTCCTTTCTACAAGCTGAAAGAGTGTGAGTAGCTCACTCAATTGGGGCCTGTGCCTCAGTTTACTCTTCCCCAAACTGACTGCAATACCTGCCTGTAGGGACAGTGATTGTTAGGCTTGATTCATGTTTAAAAAGCTGTGAAATCCCTGGAGAAAAGGTGCCATAAGTGTATTCTTCTTCTCCTGTATAAATGATTCATCCTGAAGTACAAATCTTTTCACTTTCAGTACGTTTCTTCAAGGAAAAATCTCAATTACTGAAAACAAGACTGAGAGCAGGGAGTTTGTGACTGAGAGGCAGGAATTGGTCTCAAGGGAACATGGTGATGCTTGCTAATCAACCCATCTGAGTTTTCTGACCGAGTGTTTAGCCTCCTAGGATGAGATCAGAGCACTAGAAGCAGAGTGGGCTGGGAATTTATTTCCACCCACAGAGCCCTTTGTTGTGATTCAACAAGAAAACTAGCACTGGCCTAACTTTTTACCTATATATGGGCTTCAGGGATGTCTATGCTGCAGTTGGGAGGGTGCTCCCAAGTGCGGGTAGACTGCCATACACTAGCGCTGCTTGAGCTAACGAGCTAAAAATAGCAGTGTGGCTGTGGCAGCACAGGCAGAGGCTCGGGCAACCCCACCCGACTGGGCACAGAGTCAGGTGCCTAGCCTGAGCTCCTGTCCATGGCCACATTGCTACTTTTAGTGCACTAGCTTGACTAGAGCTAGAGCATGTCTGTTTACCTGGACTGGGAAGCACGTTCCCAGCTGCAGCGCAGACAGACCCTCAGGATGTAATTCTGGTATTTGACCTCTTGTACTTTGTTTATGCATCTTGCCCAGAGAAGATAAAGGACCTACTACTACCAGCTAAGGGAGATCCCCTTCAGCCGAAAAGGTAGAGAACTGTTTCCCAGTTGATTTATATAGTAATTGTGCTTGCAGAGTATAATATTTTTTCCATGCATGCTGTGAAACAGGGTTGGGCAAACTTTTTGGCCCCAGGGCCACATTACGGTTGCAAAACTGTATGGAGGGCCGGGTAGGGAAGGCTGTGCTTCCTCAAACAGCCTGGCCCCCATCCCCTATCCGCCCCCTCCCACTTCCCGCCCCCGACTGCCCCCCTCAAAACCTCCGACCCATCCAACCCTCCCTGCTCCTTGTCCCCTGACTGCCGCCTCTCGGGACCCCCCACCCCTAACCGCCCCCTGGGACCTCACCTCCTATCCAACCCCCCTGTTCCCCATCCCCTGACCGCCCTCCGGCCCATCCAACCGCTCCCTGTCCCCTGACTGTCCCCAGGGACCCCCGCCTCTTATCTAACCCCCCGGCCCACTTACCATGCCACTGAGAGCAGCATGTCTAGCTGCCACACCGCCCGGCCGGAGCTAGACACGCTGCCGCTCTGCTCGGCAGGAGCACGCAGCTCCGCCGCCCAGAGCGCTGCTGTGCGGCGGCGTAGCTGCAGGGGGGGATGGGACAGCGGGGGAGGGGCCGGGGGCTAGCCTCCCCGGCCGGGAGCTCAGGGGCAGGGCAGGACGGTCCTGCAGGCTGGATGTGGCCCGCGGGCCGTAGTTTGCCCACCTCTGCTGTGGAAGATCCAAGAGGGGATGCGGAAGGGACATATCAGGTCAAACCACCAAGTGCACTATGATAATGAAGCTACTAGTGGGCATTTAAAAAAAAATAGATGGGTTGGAGGTGAGGTCTTTCACTATTTTGGAAAGCTGACCGCCTGTCCTGGCTGAGGCATATTATAAACCAGGGAGGAGTCTGCGCCCTTTTATAATTATTCCCAGCAAGTCAGAGTGTGGAGCTGGGAGGTAAGGGGAATGGTTACCAAAATCCATGGGAGCCTGATACCCAGTAACATTAGAGAAAGTGTCAGAAGTGATATTTTACTTTGTGACTAGATCATGGATAAAATTTTCAAAAACACCTAAGTGACTCACGAGTCTAAGGGCTTGTCTGCTCACAAAAGTTTTACCTCTAACTATACTGGTGCAGTTGCAGCAGTAAACACATATCCCCAGTGTGGATGCCATTATACTGGTATAAAGGTCTTTTATCTGGTATAGCTAATCCTGTATGGGAAGGGGGGTAAGTTATGCTGGTATAAGGCATCTTTATACCAGTAAGACTGCATCCACACTAGGGGTTGTACTGGTATAACTTTAAAAAAATCACTAAAATAATCACTCACCCTTGCCCCCAATCAAAATAGTTATACCAGAATAAAAACGGGGTGGAGACCATGTCTCATTGGAGGGGGAAAAAAATCAAAGGTCATTTAGGCTCCAAAGTGCCATCTGGAAATGGGTTTTAATACTACTAAGTGTTAATCTTTTGCTGCTTTCCCAATTCATTTTAAGGATGTGTATTTCACTGATGGTTAATAAAAAACAGTCATTTTTATTTACTACAACTCTGCACTGTTATTTTCCCTGGTCACTTTCCAGTGGTAAGCCTGGGAGCCTGTTACTGCAGGCTACAGTGTCAAAGCTTTCGGAGCATGGATAGTTTAACAGAAGCACACTATTCCCATAAACACAGAGAGGTAAAGCCCATCTTTTTGTTCTGTATATGTACAGCACCTAGCACAATGGGGGCCATGACCAGGACTCTTTGGCGCTATGGTAATATAAATAATATTTCAGAGGAACTCCATTGAAAGAAGGATTTGTTGCATGACTGCGGATTCCTTGTCGTGGAGGTTTTATTTCTTTGGGGCCATAAATCTAATCTCCCACCTATGGTACTTTACAAAATGAAGATCAATATTCAGTACAAATACGAGGCATTAACATTAAACCATCTGGTGTATAAAAAGCCCCTAAGCCACCTTCACTACATGTGCCTTTGGAAAGAGGCAGGCTTTGAAGTATGCCTAATTTTATAAATCTCAGCTTCAATGGACTAAGGGGGGCAATCCACTTCCAAAGCTGAGAGGCACTGACAAAGGATGCCCTCCCAGCAGCCTGTTTAAACTGTGGCAGTATCACGCTGTGAAAGAGGTGGCTTCTCAGGAAGCCAGGTTCCAGAATGTTTATGGTTTTATTGACTGAACACCAGCTCTCTGTGTTTAAGAAAGCCCTCCCATTAAAAAGAATACAAAAAGTATCAACCCAAACCCTGGAAATGCTGAATGCACAAGACAATTTGTATCTTTGAATTTCAGATCATGCTGTTCTCCATCTGTTCCTCCCATAGGAAAATCCAATTCAAGGTTGAATGCAGGAGGGTTTCTCTCACACACGTTGTATTAGGGGAAAAGTAAGTCCATGTGGATCAAAGAACTACCCCAAGCTTCCTTTGAGGTTCAAAGAAGTTCAGTAAAGTTATGTAATGCTTTGACATCTAGCTGCATTGACTTCTGTGGAGTTGTGCTGATTTACACCAGCTGTGATCTGGCCCTTTGTGGGTCTTGTGGTGGTTCTGAGAGGTTATTCTTTAGCCAAGGAAATTTTGTGAAACAGTTTTTCTGCCTGATTTGCTAGTGCCACAACCAGCACTTTCAGGAGGAGCGGACAGGTCTTGCCCAATTGTTCATTTTAGCTCACATTCTCTCTGGATAGGGAGCCCACATGTCCCTTGGCATATCCCTGTTTTGTTTCACTGAAAATTGTTTTGCAAATCTGCAGCTGCCTGGCTACCTGCAAGTCTATCACATGCTGTCACCCTACCCTGCTCCCATGCAAGCCCTTGCAAGCCCCACCCATTACATGTGTGATGGAGCCAGCCCACTCCCATTTACTGAGTTAAACTGACTGTTGTCAAAAACCAATCAAAGGGAAAAAGCCTACCAAGTTCACACATTCCTGTCCATCAGGGTATAGAGAGAATGAACAATTTCTGTTAGACCCAGACACGCTTTAATTGTGCTTAGTGCTTAGCTACCGAAGTGACAGGTGCATTAGAAATATCTTTGATATATGCAAAGATTGATTATCATGTTATTATTGGTTATCATTTGTAGGGACTGAGAATGTGCTGGTTACTAACCGAGAAAGTCTTGTCCGAAGGAATTTACAATCAAAATCTACAGTATATGGAATTATAGACTGGCTCTGACTCTGGGCACTTCTGCTTGTTGCAAAGCTACTGGCAACTCAGTGTCTGCACAAGAACTCCCGATGTTGCTAGCACTTTTGGAGGTTAACTAATGCGAGCAATGCTGGGCACTTAGGGTATGTGTACCCTGCAATTAAAAATCCACGGCTGGCTCATGCCAGCCAACTTGGGCTTGCAAGGCTCGGGCTAACGAGCTGCTTAATTGCAGTGTAGACGTTCAGGCCAGGCTCTAGGGTCCTGTGAGGGTCCCAAAGCTCGGGCTGCCCGAGCCCTAACATCTACAGCACAATTAAACAGCCCTTTAGCTCGAGCCCTGCGAGCCCATGTCAACTGACATGAGCCAGCCCCGGGTGTCTAATTGCAGTGTAAACATACCCTTAGGGCTGGTCCACACTAACCCCCCACTTCGAACTAAGATACGCAACTTCAGCTACGTTATTCACGTAGCTGAAGTCGAACTATCTTAGTTCGAACTTACCACGGGTCCACACGCAGCAGGCAGGCTCCCCTGTCAACTCCGCGTACTCCTCTCGCCGAGCAAGAGTACCGGCGTTGACGGCGAGCACTTCCGGGATCGATCCCAGAAGATCGATTGCTTACCGCCGGACCCAGAGGTAAGTATAGACGTACCCTTAGAAAACTTCATTAGTGGAGGCAGGGCCACAGAGGCTTGGTTTGTGTTTGACAGGGTGGGGCGCAGCTTCCTGGCAAGCACCCAGCAGAAATAGGAGTGGTGAGCATTTGTGTCTCCGTGAGTATCCCTGAGGCTATATATGAGTTTAATCATCTGAGGACAGACATCCTTGATTGATTGTGGAGAAATGTGCTAGGCACTTCCTCAAATCATGTCACTTTTGCTCCCTTCCTCCCTTTTTTTTTAATGACACTCCCAATGTCTTTCTTGTATTTCTGCATTGCATCTACATGCCCTCTTCTTTATTCCATAGCCCTGCACAGGCTACAGTTTAACTGAGGGCTTGTCTACACTTACATTTTATAGCGCTCTAACTTGCTGGCTCAGGAGGGGTGAAAAATCACCCCCCATGAGCGCAGCAAGTCTGAGCGCTTTAAAGCGCTAGTGTAAACAGGCTTGTGGAGATGGATTACCAGGAGCGCTGGGAGACCTCTATCGCACTTCGCGATAGCGCTTTGAAGTTTCCAGTGTAGCCATGCCCTGAGTTTGTAACCAGTTAGGGGCATCGTTGGCACTATACATGAGTTGTGCTCACATCCCGTGTTTTTAAAACTTGATTGGTATCTGGATTTCACCACCAGGAAGTTTGCCAATTCAGAGGGGAGCATTAGACTGGCATAATGGTTCTACACTTCTCCCTGCTTCAAAGCCCCTATATTAGGCTCTTGCTGGGATGAGTTGGAGGAGGAAGGGGTAGTGGCAAGAACAATTGTACTTCAGCTGTTCTGAGCTATGGATAGGTGGGGAGCATTGCAGCTCAGTCATAAACTAGAGTACCCTTGTAGTTTACACCAAGGACTGAACCAAACACCAGCCCAGGAATCAAAAGGTGTAGCTTAACATCGGGGTCACAGCCTGCAGGCATGTTTGTATTCCTATAGTGGGTTCAGCACAGTTACTTTGCTGTGTTGGCACGAGAACTTGCCAATGTTTGTGTAACCAGTTTGACTGGTCCTGCTTCCCCAGAGCTCTTTGTGATAGCACCCTAAAGCAGACTGCCACATGGGCAGCTGATGACATATCCTCCAGGCACTCTCACCTGGCAAGGCAGATTAGGATAGCTGCCCATATTTCCCTAGAATCCACGTCTTAAAAAAACACCTCATGGTTAATTAGACTGACAGGTGTACATACATTCATGATGGCAGAAAAGTTGCTGTGTGGACATAAACTGACCCATTTTTTTGTAACTGGTTACACCCACCATGCCCGTAACATGCAGCAGAATCTTGGTTGTAGTGTGGACAAGGCTTTAGTCTTTATACTTTCTCTTCTTTCTCCCAGGCTTTTAGTTCTCGTATTTACTTTGACTGTCTCTTCTCTCTTGGTTTCTTTCTCACTTTCTCCTCTGATCTCCCTCACCTTCAATCTGCTCCCTTTTTCTTCTCCCGTTCTCTGCCACACTCCTATTCCTTCTCACTATCCCATCCCGGTGTTGTCTCCCCGCATGCCAGGAATATGTTGCCAATTGAAAGGGAGAGAGATACAGAAACACACACACACACTGACCTACCACAATCCCGTGCTCTGACACAGTGAGGGCAGTGAAATCACAGACTCAGGCAAAGGTCAGGTTTTTTTTCCACAGCTGCCACCGTTTTAAGCACTATGTTGACTCTACTGATACACACATTCATGCCCTCTGAGCTCAACAGTTTTGCAACATACTGTATCCTGAATGTACCCCCTGGCAGCATGTCTGCTGAGCAGTGCAGGCCAGCTGAAACATATCAGCTTAGTGCCCTGCTCCCTTCGCTGCCTGTCTAGCTGCTACGCGGTCAAATCTGAGGTCCTTTAATGATTGTCAAAGCCCCAGTGAGATGGGGCATGACTGTCTCAGGAACCATACATGCACCTGACTACGCTGCTCATTTGGAACCATTGAGCTCTCCACTATGGGCTGATTCAAAACTTGCTGAAGCCAAGGTTTGGATCAGGCTCCACATGAGTGAAACTTGGGAAAGTTGGGGACTAAGCGCCTTCCTGGCTGTGCATCCACAACTATGGAACTTCTTCCCTTAAGAGATCAGGACAACCCCAAATCTCATCACATTCATTAGTGAGTATTCACTGGAGCATTCTGCAGCGGAAAGACAACAATAGCACTTCTATTTCAGCCTTTAGCTCAGTCATAACACATGGAAGTATTAATCTGTGTTTTGGTTTGGCCACATTCAAGCTAGATAAAGACTTCAGCCTACCTAAGCTTCATCTAAAATGAATTCATATTCTTCTTAATTTCCTGTCCTGTGGAGTGCTGCTGTGAACTGTAAAGCAGTTGCTATTTCTCATGTGAGAGAGGGTTGCACTTGAGTAATGAACGAAGCAATCAATATATATGGACTTGATCCTGTAAGGTACTCTAAAACACTCTGGCCCTAATCCATTGATTTCAATAAGATGGTGGTTTCTCCTCAGAGCAGTGTGGCATAGTGAATGGAACACTGGACTGCAACTCAGGAGACAAGGGTGCTAGTCTCAACTCTGACACTGGCCTAATGGGTGATGGTAGGCAAGTCCCTTCACCTCTCTTTGTGTCGGTATCCCCATCTGGAAAATGGGGATAATTCTACTGGCCTCCTATGTCAAGCACTTTGAGATCTACTGATGATAAGAGGTAGGTGTCATTATTATTACTCGTGTGCTTACGTTGCTTGTTCAGGGCCAGAGTGCTCAGCACCTTGCAGTATCAAGCCCTGGGCTTGTAAAATACTTTGGGATCTACTGGGCTAAAAGGCTGTATAGAAATGCAAGATATTATTACATTTTTTAACCAACGACAGGGACTTGCATTATGCATTGCTAGAGTTTATTAATATAGTTAGAAAGTAAACTTTTTATATCATTTCCACCATGAAACTGTAATGTTTAACTGTCACACTGTCTTTATAAAGTTGTTTTAATAACATGCCTTCAGAATAGTCGAGAGGACAGCTAGTTATTATATGATTGGAAGCAAGTGAAGTCAAGTTCACGCTCTTGGGAGAAAAAGTTACAAGAACTCCAGAGATTTTAAAATCAGAACATTTAGCCAGAAAAGTATTACTTCAGTCTGCCATCAAACCCTTATGGGATATTATTGTGATAAACAGTCACAAGCTGAAAACACATTCAAGAGTAGGTGAAAGTTCAGTGATCACATTTAAAGAAACCTAAAACCAGTCAGTGTTGTAACAATCATGGTGGGAGGCAGAGGGAAATTTAGCCCTACTGAAAGTATCCTTTGTTGTAAAAACTGACTTTGAAAATAACTGCCATGGCTTGACTTTTATAGTTACCACTTCAGCTACTCACACATTGAGTTTTTGGTCTTTCAGGCTCCCATTTTAAAGACAAAAAGAAGAACAGGAGTACTTGTGGCACCTTAGAGACTAACAAATTTATTAGAGCATAAGC
>NC_048306.1:89674697-89745345 GCF_013100865.1 Trachemys scripta elegans
GAAGTGCTTGCCGTCGACTGCGGTACTCCAGCTCGGCGAGAGGAGTACCGCGGAGTCGACGGGGGAGCCTGCCTGCCGCGTGTGGACCAAGGTAAGTTCGAACTAAGGTACTTCGACTTCAGCTACGTTATTCACGTAGCTGAAGTTGCGTACCTTAGTTCGAATTGGGGCGGGTAGTGTAGACCAAGCCTGAGACTACAAATCCTAATGAATAGAAATTGTTTTCCTTCTAGCTGGGCTGAGCTAGCTACAGCTGGGAAAATACATATTTTACCATAAATCTTAATGGCTACAAAACACAGTCAGGTAAAAAGTATCACAGAGGCAGCTGTGTTGTTGTTTTTGTGGATAAAGAGTGAGGAGTCCGGTGGCACCTTAAAGACTAACAGATTTATTTGGGCATAAGCTTTTGTGGGTCAAAACTCCACGTAGCGGCGGCCGGGAGCCCCATGGCCTTTAAATCACCGCCAGAGCCCTGGGCCACCGCTGTTACCCCAGGGCCCCGGCAGCAGGGCTCTGGCGGGGATTTAAAAGGCCCCGGGCTCTGGCCACCTCTACCGCAGCGGAACCCCGGACCCTTTAATCACCGCTGGAGCCCCCGGCCGCCGCCGCTACCCCAGGGGCTCCGGTGGTGATTTAAATGGCCCAGGGCTCTGCTGCGGTAGCCGGAGCCCCGGGCCCTTTAAATCACCGCCAGAGCCCCGGGCTGCTGCTGCTACCCCAGGGCCCCGGCAGCAGGGCTCTGGCGGCGATGTAAAGGGCCCGGGGCTCCGGCTGCGGCTTTAAATCGGTGGGTGGGGGAGCTGCCCCCTGCCGGTAGGGTTGGCTGTGTACCGGCTCTCGCTGGTACGCGGTACCCGCTCACTTTCACCTCTGACACCGCTGTAACGTCATGTCTTAACGGGGTTGCCATGACCTGGGGGGCTCGGCAGGGGCCGCAGCGCCACGGCTGCGTAGGGGGCAGCGGCGCTGGGCCCATGGTAGAGCTGGGCACAGTGGCTGGTAGCTGCAGGGGCGGGGGCGATGGGCGGTGCCGGTGTGTTTTGGGGGGTAGCGGCGCCGGGGAGCAGGGAGGGGCTCCTAGACGCCGGCCTCGAGAGCAGCCTTGTGCCGCTGCCCAGGCTGCGGAGTCCCCCTTGCGGCCCTTCGGGCGCTAGGTCAGGCAACTGCAGCTACATCCGGGTCTCTCTCTCTCTCCATCTTGCTGTTGGACTCATTTGAAAACCGCCAGCAGCCAATCAGAGCCCAGGTGAGCTCAGCCCCTGTGACCTATGTCTGGGCGAAAGGCAGGCACACACCTAGGGATTAGGGAATCCCGCTCGGCCAATGGGAGACCGCTTTGCAACGAGCCGCACGGGCAAGGCCCAATGGCAGAAGGCAGGACAACAAGCCCTTTTCAAAGAGCGAAGTGAGGGAGGGCGGGACCTCGTGATGCCAATCCCGCGAAGGGCTAATGGGAAACCGGCTTTCATAGGGACGCCTGCGCTGACGCCGCCTGGCATCCAATGGGCGACTCGCTTAGAGCGGCGGCTCGCTTTTTGAATTGGGGTCGGCGGCGGCCGCTCATGGTGCCTGGGAGGGTGTGCCGGGTGCGGTTTTGACGGTGAGGAGCGGACCGGGCCGGGCGGTGCGAGAGGAGAAGGAAGGGGGCTGGGTGGGCTACGGCGCGGCGGGGCCGGGCGGGGGCTGAGCCGGAAACCAGCCGACCCCCGGGCCGCGCAGTGCGCAGCCTGCTCCCGCCGGCCCCTGTCTCCCAGCGGGCTCGACGCTAGCCCTGGCGAGCGGTCTTTTATCGCTCGTTACCGTCCTGTCCAGCGATTAACTCCCGGGGGCCGTAAAGGGACAAGATCGGCTTCGCCCCTCGGCCTGAGCGCAGCCCCTGGCTGGGCCTGCACCTGCCGGGAGATCTCCCTGCAGGCGGGTGGCGTTACACAGCCCCCCTGAACAATAGCTCCTCTGCCCCCCCGTGAGCGGGGAAACTGACCAGCGCCCTTGACAGAGCTGCCAAATACCCCACATCAGCGAAGGTGCTTCCCCCAAACAGCCTCATAGTAACCTTAGGGGGGGTCATGGGGGGGGCGGGCGGAATGTGTGTGTATATCTTCTGCATGTTGGCGGCTTTATTTTTCTTGTCACCTTAGTTATACGCTCCTGTTCTCTTTTGCCCAGTATTTCAGGGCTGTTTCAAAACCTAGAATGAGACTTTTTATTTTTGTATATACATGACTGCAAAAAATATACAGAAAAGCGAGCTCTTTAAAATGGGGATGCACAGTGTGTAGCTTTTATTAAGCGGACAAAGACCCTGCTACTTGCTTGTATTAGTACATTTTTGAATGTTTACACTTGCATGCATGTTACTAGGGCAAGGTCTCCATGTGACCATTAATGGCAGGTTGCCACCCCCCCCGCCCCATTGTTTTAAATACTGCTCTAATAGACTTTTTTGTTCTGCATTTCTAACTCAAGGGCGTCACATCCTCCTCTTTATTTGATACTTTGTTTAACTTGTGTAATTCTTGCCTACCATACTGTGGTATGTCTGGGGAACTTAATGTTTGTAAAATATTTAAGACCTTTGTGCAAGAATAGGGTCCTTCTGAACTGCTGGCTATTTACAAGAACTATATAGTAAAGAGCAGAATTATCAGATACGTAGGTAAAAGTGACTTGTTGGGGAAAAGTCAACAGGGCTTTTGTAAAGGGAAGTCAAGCCTCAGTCTATTTGTATTCTTTGTGGGTGTTCACAAGCATGTGGATAAGGGTGGTCCGTTCTTAAAGTGTATTTGGATTTTCAGAAAGCTTTTGACAGAGTCCCTCATCAAAGGTTTTAAGGAAACTAAGTAGCTATGGGTTAACAGGGAAGGTCCTCTCATGGATCAGTAACTGCCTAAAAGATAGGAAACAAAGGTTAGGAATAAATGGTCAGATTTCACAATGAAGAGTGGCAAACAGTGAGGTTTTCCAGGGATCTGTACTGGGATCTGTGCTATTCAATATATTTGCTAATGATCTGGAAAAGGGAATGAACAGTACATTGGTAAAGTTGCAGATAAGTAAATCCAAGGCTGAATCTGAAGAGTTGCAGGGGCATCTCTCAAAACTGGGTGATTGGACCCCAAAATGGCAGATGACATTCAACACTGATACATTCAGAGTAATGCCTGTTGGAAAAAATAATCCCAGTGACCCATATATATAATGGTGGGGTCTAAATTACCTGTTACCATTCAAGAAAGAGATCTTAGAGTCATTGTGGATAGTTCTCTGAAAACTTTTGCTCAGTGCACAGTAGCTGTCAAAAAGGCTAAGAGAATGTTGGGCACTATTAAGAAAGGGATAGAAAATGAGACAAATATTATAATGCCACTATATAAATCGATGTTGCTCCCACACCTTGAATACTGTGTCCCGTTTTGGTCACCCCATCTCAAAATTGATATAATGGAAGTGGAAAAGGTTCAGAGAAGGCCAACAAAGATGATCACAGGTATGGAATGGCTTCCATATGAAGAGAGATTAAAAGGGTTAGGGGCGTCAATCTTGGAAAAAGTAACTGAGGGTCCTGTGGCACCTTTAAGACTAACAGAAGTATTGGGACCATAAGCTTTCGTGGGTAAGAACCTCACTTCTTCAGATGCAAGAATCTTGGAAAAGAGATGACTGGGGGTGGGGATATGATAGGGCTATAAAATTGTGACAGGTGGGGGAAAACATGAATAGAGAAGTGTTATTTACTTTTTCCCACAATACAAAAACCAGGGGTCACCCAATGACATTAATAGGTAGCAGGTTTAATACAAAGAAAAGGAAATAATTTTTCAGACAATGCACAATTAACGTTGGCAACTCATTGCCATGGGATGTTGTGGTGACCAAAAGTATAACTGAGTTCAAAAAAGAACTAGATGAGTTAATGGAGGATAGGGCCATCAATAGCTATTAACCAAGATGGTCAGAGATGCAACCTCATGCCCTAAACCTCTGACTGCCAGAAGCTGGGAGGGGAAGACCGGTTGATCACTCCAACTGTCCTGTTCTGTACTCGTCTCCCTGAAGCTCTGTTACTGGCTGCTATCAGAGATGGGATACTGGGCTAGATCCATTGGTCTGAACCAGTATGGCAATTCTTATGTGCAGACAAGCCTTTAGGGTAAAGAACACACAGTGCCAGAGCAGTGCATCTGCACTGTGTTTAGTGAAGACATTCCTACACTGATGGGCAAATTCTCCCATCAGTGTAGTTAATCCACCTCCCCGAGAGGTCACAGGTATGTTAGTGAGAGAAGCTCCCCCATTGACTTAGCGCTGTCTACATGTGGATTTAGGTCGGTATAAATGCATTGCTCAAGGGTGTGGCATTTTTCACTCCCTTGAGTGATGTAGTTATACAGACTATAGGTCTGTAGGGTAGACTAGGCCTATGTCAGTATATAATGCAAGATCAACCTTGTTTTCTGTAAAATAATGTTGGTATTTGTTACTTAATTGATTAGGCATTGCATTCCCTGCCCATACGCCAAATTCCTGGAATTTCTGTGTCCTCTCCCATGCAGTGTTTTAACTTGTGACTTCAAAGACTACTATTTTTAAAGGGCATTGTATTTTACAAGGTTTTGTTTGTGTTGTAAGCAAAAATATGTATCCCTTTTGAGCACAGTGAATTGTAGGGTTATCCATGAGTAACACTTTGCAGATGTCTTTCCTTAAAATAATAAAAGCATAGTACATTTGGGAGCATAAGGAGGAGAGAAGATCTGCAAAAAGATACTTAGCACTTTCTCCTTGATTTTATATAGTACACGTACCATGGTATCTGAAACTTTTTTTCATACTGTTTCACGTTCCCTCATACCACTGTTCGAATACTTTAAGTTGCATGACGGATCACAGGAATTGCATATTTCCAAACCCACTTACAAAAACATGGTTCTTCCTAGTCAGGAGAATCCTGGCCAACTGAATTAATGCTTCAGGTAAGTGGACCTGGCTCTCTAGTCAATTTCTTAGTCTGGTGGGAGTGTGAAGGGAGGTGAGACAGGGATAGCTCCTTTTCTGAAGTTCACAATTGTTCAAGCAGCTTCTCAGAAGACGGAGGAACATATTGTGCAGACAAAGAGTCAAAGGATCCCTTAGTGTAGGACAATGAACTCTGTGAATGGGTACTAATGTTCAACAGTCTACTCTTACTGATTCCACAGGATGAAAGTTTACTGTCTAGCACTGGGAAATTTATGTTGCTGCTTTGCCTGTTGCCATCCTGTAAATTCACTGATTACATACCCCCATGTCAGATAACTGGAGAATTTTGTATTTAAATGCTGCACTGAGTACTTTATTAGTACTTTTTTATAATACTTTATAATTCTGTATGTAGATAATGCACTTGGTACCTCCATGATTCTTTCTGGTGATGGCAAGGAACCCTTTCTCTCTGTCTGTGATAAGGACTGCATCAGTGGAATTGCCCAGCAAGACAGGCCTGAGGAACTCCAATAGTAAGCTAGACAAATCTGGTCAATGCTTGTGGGAAATCTGAAGTCTAGTGGCCTGTGTACCACAATCTTCTTTCTTCAAACTTTCACCTTTGGAAAATGTATGCAAAGCCATCTCTTTTTAGTGTGAACTTCTCTGAAATTAAATGCAAATAATGTGGTTAATCCAGCTTCCTGAACCTCTTTCAGACCAAAATTCCTATCTGGAGTAAGCAAGCAATTTCTTGAGATCCTGGATCAAAATAAATACTTAAAGCTGACTTTTTTTTTTTTAAGGGAACACTGGGCTTTTTACTCCCATATCCCTAGCTATCAAAATGCCCTGTCTTCATATAGTTTTCCTCAAAAATAAACTATTGTGAATTACCTGTAGAAACTATTTCTGTGATAGTTGTTTGTATAAACTCTCTGACTCTTAAAATAGTTCTAGGCTGAGAGGATACTACGCATGTAAGTAGGATTTGTTAAGTTAGTTTTAGACTTCTAAATATTAAAACTACTATCTACCTTTCCACAGGATTTTTTATGGACTTTTTTTTAATATATACTGTTCAGGTTAAACTTATTTTGGGTACTTATTTTGCAGCTGCTGAAGAGAGAAACACGGACTTGATCATGACTGACAGCAGTATGCTAGTGACTGACACTGGAAGGAGTCTTTTGGGAGATTCTTCTGTTCTTGATTCAAAAATTATAGAAACTTCCAAGGAGAATATATTTATTGGATTGGCTTCAGATGTTGAAGGTAACAGGAAAAGCCTTTTTCAATACTGTCACATTTGTTTGAATATTGTTTCTTGGAAGATATATTTATTTTGTTTTTATTTTTAAATGGGAAGGTGTCAATAGCCTGAAGTCCTTTGTACAGCCACAAAGTGGGTACTGAACCAACAGTAGTGTTTCTGCCTTCTCCATAGCTGTTAGAAAGGGATAGAACTGTACAGGTGAAAGTAGTTGATTCTTCATGCTTGCTCATTGCACAAAGTACCAACCAAGAATCAATCCAGTCATAGTGGTGGCTTTATGATGTGGACACTTTTTTACTAAGAATAGGCATTGATCACCAACTTGCTTCATAGGCCTGTGAAGAACCACGAGATGGGTGGCTTTTTGGTCTCTACCGATGTCTATAGATTTGAACTAGTAATCTACATCTGGAAAGATCTACATTGATTACTAATCTCCCGAATCATACAAACCAGTCTTACCCCCTGTCTTCCCCCCTCATCCTCCTGTCACAGGTTTCACCCCCACTCTGAACTTTAGAGTACAGATATGGGGACCTGCATGTGAACCCCTAAGCTCAATTACCAACTTAGATCTGGTCTTGCTGCCACCACTCCCAAGTTCTAACTCCTTTCCCTGGGTAGCCTTGAGAGACTTCTTCACCAATTTCCTGGTGAACACCGATCCAAACCCTTGGATCTTAACACAAGGAGAATTTAACCATCCTTCCTCCTTTTCCCCACCAATTCCTGGTGAGTCCAGATCCAATCCCCTTGGATCTTAAAACAAGGAAAAATCAATCAGGTTCTTAGAAAGAAAGGTGAAAGACAAACCTCTCGGAGAGATTAGCATACCAGCTACTCTCTCAGAAAACAGATTCAAAACACAGAGGATATTCCCCTGGGCAAAACTTAGTTACATAAAAGAATACCCAATTTGATTATTCACCTAATGCCAAGACAAGTTACAAAAAGAAAATAAACAATCTGTTTATTCCTTTTCTAATACTCACTACTCTAAGAGCTTATTCCTTGATCTTTTCCACTCCGGCCAAAACTGAAGCTGACCCAGACAAAGGGAACTTCCCTCCTTCCTTTTGAAACATTTTGTCCCCCCATTAGTTCCTCTGGTCAGGTGTCAGCTAGGCTGGGTGAACTTCTTAACCCTTAACTATCTGTTTATGACACTACCACCCCCAAGAGACTTTTTAGAAATTAAAGTATATTCTATTTCCCACAAAATAATGTAGTTTTCCTCTGTATTTGATTTTATCCTCTTTCTCTTGGTATTTCCAGCATGGATGTCTCTACCTGAATACTTCATTCACCCCAAACCTCTAATTTAGAGGATATCTGTAAAATTAAAAGCAGGGTAATTCTTCATTTTGGAAGCTGAGGCTCTTGCAATTCAGTCAAAAGATTGTTAGTGACTTGTGGTGATTGTCACTTGCAGTGGCTCTAAATATACAGTATCTGTATTAATACCTCTTTTGATCTAGGTTCAAAGTAAATATTCCATCCCAGTCTCCCTTCCTTGTTTCGCATGACAAAATAACAGTTGATGGTTTCCACTCAATAGGCCATGACATAGTCGTCCATGTTTGTGAAGAACACTAGCAGAGCTTTTTGGAAAAGCTTGGAGAACATGTATCCACAAAATGCCTGGTTAAATTCATGCCACTACTTTAACTTTTTGTGAATTCATCAAACTATAGTAAAAATTCTTACTACAGAGGCTGTTGACCTAAACTAGACAGTATAGGTGTGTGTTTTTAAAAAAAACAAAAAACAATTCTTTTGTTAATTAGTCGAAGGAATGATGTATTTTTTCCTTTGACTACAGGCCTGTCTGTTCAGTACCCATCTATTGCTAAAAAGTGTCAATCATAGAACCATAGAAATGTGGGACTAGAAAGGAGCTCAGTAGGTCATCTCATCCAGTCCCTTGCATTGAGACAGGACTAAGTAGTCTCTAGACTAGACCATCCCTGACAGGTGTTTGTCAGTGGTCCCCTTTGATGGGGAAAGGTTAAGTAAACTAGTGTTGCACATGCTATTAATTGTTCACAGGTGTGCATTTGTATGTCTGAAATTCGTTGGGTTATTTCTGTGGCCTGGCTGCAACTTTGTCTAGAGGCAAGAAGTAATAGGTTTAATCTGTAGCAAAGCAGATTTAGATAGGATTTTTTTTTTTTTTTTTTTTTTTTTTGTGTGTGTGTGGTAATATCTAAACTGTAGGGATGATAGTTAAGCACAAGAATAGGCTTCCAGGAGAGGTTGTGGAATCCCTGTCATTGGAGGGTTTTAAGAACAGGTTAGACAAACACTTGTCAGTGATGGTCTAGGTTTACTTAATCCTGCCTCAGCATGTGGGGCTGAACTAGATGACCTCTTGAGGTCCCTTCCAAACCTACATTTCTGTGACTGATGCACTGTGTAATCCATCAGCTGCAAGCTTGGCTTAAAGAAGCTTGTTGTGGCAGCATCCAGTCTTCAGAGTTGAAGTATTCTTTGTAAATAATACTTTTTTGAGAGAGGACTATGGATCTTGGCAAGATACCAGTGTAATTAGCATGTTTCTCTACGTTATGGCTTTGTTTAACATTAAGATTAGATTTTTCTATTGGATATGAATATTGCAACTTTTTCCCCTCCTGAACAGAGGAAATGCCTCAGATTGAAACCAGAGTGGTTTTAGTTCAGGAAGCTGGGAAACGCGAGGAACTCTTGAAAGCCTTGGAGGTATGTGGCTTGAACATAAAGCAGTCATCATAATAATATTGTTTTGACAAACTTCATGTAAGTAATGTAATCTCATACCAAAGTTCTCCTCTTCCACAGACCATTAAGATAATGGAAGTCCCAGTTATAAAGATAAAGGAAACTAGTCCTGGTAAATCAGAAGAAAAACTAATAAAAAGTATAATTCATATGGTATGTCAGGCATCTATGCGTATATGATTGCATGCAGCATGTTGCACTTCACTGGGACTGGAGTGCACAAACACTTAACCTTCATGATTTCTGATATTCGGGTGTGATGAAGGCACAATAAACAATGTTTCCTATGGTGTAGTTTGAAGCTAGTTGAGTAGAAACTTGTATTTAAATTTGAAACCATGCAATTTGCTTAAATGTCTGTTCTGAATCCCTGAACTAACATATTTGGTGTACTTAATGTGTTCCATACTTGCATATGGAACTCTCGGAGGATGTATGTAATGCCAAATGCACACTTCTTTGCTATGTGCCAAATGCACACTTAGACTTTTGTAAGTTTCTGCTATGAACTAGCTTCATAATCAGTTAAATGGCTTTCCTGATTCAACAGTGTGAAAGCTGCAATTTAAGATTGGTGCATGAACAGTTCTGTAAGGATTAAGTTGTTTTCTTCATGTGAAGGATTCTAGAAAATGGAGTTTGGACCTAAGGCCTCCAGATTCAGAGTAGTCTGTAATTAAACCTTCTGAAATATAAAGTCTAATTTCATGCAGCATGAAACATTTCTTTATGGAATCTCTCGGTCTGCAGTTACAACTTTAAATTGCTATTTTTATTGAAAAATGCATTAGTCCAAAATACATACATTTAGTCCGAAATACATAATTAAATTCAGATGCCCTGAAGGAAAAGATTCAGTTTTCTGTTGTACAAGAACAATTGTATCCAATTGAGTTAATGTAACAAAATATTATTTGGTCTTGTACTCTTCTTGTATTGTCAATGTGACCCCCAAAGACTGAGGAAATACCCTAAAGAGAGGTAAAACAATATTAAAACACCTACTTTGGACTCTTAAACAATTCCTTAAATTTGGAATCAGAAATCATTTTAGAAACCTAGATCATCACTAGTTCAGTGCTAGAAATATAAAAATCACCTCTTTGTAGATCTTTAAACAGGATATGTAACTTTTTGGAACACTAGTGAAAGCTGTAAAGTTGTCTTTGATACTAAATTTCTTTAACACTTCAAGATAAAAATCATCTAAGAATGACATTCATTTACTATGTACGTAGCATGAATTGACACTTTAATTTTTTCACACAATATTAAAATAAAGGAAATTAAAGTGCCCTATATAAAGATGGAATCAGTGGAAGAGTTTGGGGATTCTGAGTCTCCAGAATTTGAGACAGTCTTCGTTGTAGCAGACTTTCAAGATTCCATCTTGGAGAACTTGTGCAAGTTTGACTGTCGTGTTCTTGGACCTCCAATAGTACTTCATTGTGCTCAAAAAGGAGAGGTAAGTATTCAGGTGAAAGCAAATGACCTATTCTTTTACTTTTATTTTTAGATGGACATTTACATGTGTTGTCAATAATACTAACACGAGGAGTGTGACTACATTCTTCCTGTGGTAGACATTTCATTTAAATTGCAATATAGCTCTCTTTATCATTTACATAGATGAAGATCTTCTATTGCAGGGGTTCTCAAACTGGGGGTCGGGACTCCACCCCAAACCCCACATCACCTCCAGCATTTATAATGGTGTTAAATATACAAAAATGTGTTTTTAATTTACAAGGGGGCGGGGGGGTCACACTCAGGGGCTTGCTATGTGAAAGGGGTCACCAGTACAGAAGTTTGAGAACCACTGTTGTATTGTGATGACACAGCTATTCTGAATCTCTAAATTCTTCTGAACTGGAGGAAGTGCTGAAAGCTGTATCAGTCTCTCTCAGTGCAGAATTCTGGTCATTCACATGTCAGTGTTTCACCACACACTTAAATGGCCCTTTTTTTTTTTTTTTTTTTTTTTTAATTTTAAGTAAGCACCCCTGGCTCTAACTTGACTTGGGATTTGTTGTTGCTCAGCACTTCTGCAGTGTGAGTGGCCTACAACTGCCAAGCCAATGTGCAGAAGTAGCTCAAGCCTGTCAGTTATGTTCACAAATTACTTCTCTTCCCCACTGCATGGGATACACTTTCCAGCATTTCTCTGGGAAGATATTAGACCTGGTCTATACTTGGTTTGGTTAGTGGTGTGAAGTTTTTAATGAAAATAGTCACCCCAGTAAAAGTCCTGGTGTAGATGCAGTTAAGCTGGTATAAAAGTGCCTTATACCATATAGTTTATTCCTTTTCATGTACAGTAATAGGTATACTTACACTGGCATGAGAGATGCTTATAAGTGCATCCACACTAGAGGGATTGTACTGCTTTAACTATACCAGTACATTATTACTTGTAGCACCTAGGATGGTTAAAGCAGTATAACTTTCTAGTGTAGACAAGGCATTAATGTAATGTATAGTGTGGTGGTTTTTAAATATGTTGCTTCCTTTTCTTAACACTTTCAAGAGTCTTGGTGACAACACAAACCCCTCCCTCTTCTATTGCTATTTGCAGGTTATTCTGAGAAAGGGAAAGCTACTAGGAATTAAAGTCCTGAGGAGTCCAGTTGAATTAACTCTTTTTATATATTTAAAAAAAAAAAGTTATTGAAACTGCTCGTAGTGATGCCTATGTTAAGTACCATTTGAACCACCCAAGAATGGGTATCCGGCATAGATGGAAAGCATTTTATAATCGTGTTCTAATCACCTCTAAACGTCTGATGTTGACAAAAGAATATTCAAAGTAGAATTTTTGACAGACAGGAGAAGTGCACAAATAATACTTTGTACCAGGAAGAGGTTTAAGGAAATACAGATGCTAATTACTAACACTTACTTGAAATTAATAAATTATCTGAAATGCTCCTCTGCATTGGAATACTGCAGTGAGTGAGTAAAGACCGCTTTAGTGCCAGGGACTTCTGTTCAGCGTGGTTGCTATATGGTGCAGAAGAAACTAATTGCTGGGGAGGTAATACTCTGTTGCAGGACAATAGTGTATAATATGATCTTATAGGAAACATAAGGACACCTATGACAAAGTTACAGTTGTAACTAGTTTACAGCACTGTTTCAGCAGAGGATACAGACGTACTTCAATCATTTCACCAAAATGCTGGCAGTTCTTATTTCAAGACATACCAGAAAACAATGAGCCTTGTTAATTGGTATCCAGTCAGTATCAGTGCATTTTAACAAAGTTAAAATCCTGTAGAGCTACTGTTTTAAGTTTTTTTTAACTTTTTTTTTAATAGCTTGTGGTTCTGACTTCTGTAACAAATCATTATCTGATTTCAGCCTCTACCTTTCTCATGTCGTCCATTGTACTGTGCAAGTATGTTGAATCTGGTGCTGTGCTTTACAGGATTCAGGAAGAAAGAAGAACTAGTAAGATTATTTTGTCTTGCACCCTTGTCCCCTCCCCTTGGACTGATTAATCTACATGTAACTATGTTCAAGGTAGTTTTCTGTTACATCACCCCTAATGTACAATGTAGTCACTAACAGTGACTAAAGCTTATATTCTTGAGTACAGATTTAGGATTCTAGGGTCTACTTAAGACTCTCTCCAGCTCCTGTTGAAGACCGTGGGACTCTGACTTGCATGGGAGAGGGATTGAACCCTTAGGCAGCATTGAGTTGATCACCTAAGAATTTGACCTGTCACTTGTGTTGGAGCATGTACATGCTCTTGGGTGCACTCAAGTAAAACTTGGATATCCTGTTCAGAGCATTTGGAGTGTCACTACCATGTACTGTAATCTTGTCCGAACTACAGCTAAGCAGCATCATTCCTGATCAGTAGTCAAATGGGAAACTGATATTTACAAGAAGCAACTGATAATTCACTTGGTGTCTTACTATCATAAGCCACTACTGAATCAGTGTTCTGGCATGGTATCAAGGCAAACTGTACTGCTGGAGATGCTGGCAACTGCATGAAGCACAGAGCCAAGACCATCTTCCAACAGCTAGGAGTTAACTCTGATGTCCTGCCAGACTCAAATTGAGCAGTCCATTAATTTGTTCTAAACTCCTGGGGTTTTCCCCCCAGCCAAGTATGTTAGCCTTCATTTCTGTGTTTTAATAGCCCAGAATCCAAAGACGGAAGTGGCAGCATGACAATGGGCTGTTATATTTTGGGAGTCATCTTGTTTGGTGGCTTTATGGGCTGCTAGGTAAATTTTGATTTTGATGGGGGTGAGATAATTGTGAAGTATTGTGAACTGCTAACTGTATAGCTGTGAAAACAGCAATGGTGGCTTGGATGTTTTCCTTAAAATACATTTGATATATGTTAAATACTTCGAAGGCAGGTAACATTTATGGCTTGCCAACCATGTCTCGTTTTAAAAATGACTCCACCAGTACAGGTTAAATGAACATGTAAAAGCTTTGCTTTAAGTTTAGTTCCGCTGTAACTTGTATGGTATATAACTCTTGCCTTTGTCCCTTCTTTAACAGCTGTAAGTTTCAAAAAGTGTATGATTCTCTTACTTCCTGACTCTTGCTCTTCAGGTTAAGCTGGTGACCTTGGTTCATCATATGGGTGGAATTATTCGAAGGGACTTCAGTTCAAAAGTTACACATCTGGTGGCTAATTCTACGCAAGGAGACAAATTCAGAGTACGTGAACTTGAATTTGCGCTTCAAGCACTTCAAAAAGTCTCTCAGTGTAGATTGACCCCCTTCAAATCGGACCTTCTAGTTCAGCTTTTTACAAAAGTGCATCTTTTGTAATGAAGAAAATGGGCTAAGTACAAAGGATTAAAGATTTCAGCATATCTTTACCTCTGTGATGTCAAGCTTTTAAAAACAATGGGTGGTAATTGTTTAGCTGTTGGAATCAAGAACCAGCCTGTGTCTTTTTTTTTTTTTTTTAAACCTTTTGTCTAAAGGCTTTTGTTACAGACCAATACGACCTCTGAAAATAAGCATTTTGTCTCTTATGAAGTACTTAACATTAAGTTAACTGAGACCACCTCAGTTGGGGTTTCAGAGCACTTGTTATGCTTTTATTGTAGTGTAGGCATACCCATAGAAGGCCAGTGGCACAGCTGCAGCTGGCTGTGGTCAGCTGATCTGGGCGGCAGGGCTAAAAATTGCAGCGTAGAGGTTCGGGTTGAGATCCACCCCCTTTGTAGGATTGTCACAGAGCCTCGTCTCTAGTCCAAGCCTGAATGTCTACACTGTTGTTTCGATGATGCACTTGTGGGGGAAAAAGGCCAGTATTATGGGTGTATTAGCTGTAGTGTTGGATGAAGACCTGGGAGGTAAATTGTCCTGCTTTACTTGGCACTGGTGACGCCTCAGCTGGAGTACTGTGTCCAGTTTTGCTGCCACACTTTAAGAAAGATGCGGATGTGTGTGTGCGTGAGACAGACACCATCCAGAGGAGAGCAACAACAGTGAGCAAAAATTTAGGGAACGTGACCTCTGAAGAAAGACTTAAAAAAACTGGGGGGGGAAAGGGAGGGTTGACAAGTGGTGAGGGACCCTCATAAGTCTCCAAATATGTTAAGGACTGCTCCAAAAAGGATGGTGATCAATTGTTCTCCAGGTCTACTGACAGTAGGACAAGAAATAATATCTTGCTTTACATCAAGGGAGGCTTTGGCTAAATATTAGGGAACGCTGTCAAACTGTAAGGATAGTTAAGGGCTGCAATAGGTTACCTAGGGAAGCCGTGGAATCCCTGTCACTGGGGGTTTTGTAAGAACAGTTTAGACAAACATCTATCCAGGATGGTCTGCCTCAGTGTGTGTGGATGGACTAGATGAGCACTCAAGGTCCCTCCAGCCCTACATTTCTGTGATTCTGTTTCTGAGAGGAGTAACTTCATCCTTTTTACAATACCTATTTTCCAAATCAGAAATGTTGCCAGGAATCTTTCTCCAGGTTTGGAAAGAACTTAAATGGAGAGGTCACTTGTCATAGCTAGTGACTTCCTTTTCCTTCTAGCTTGCTGTGAGTCTGGGAACTCCTATTGTGAAAGCTGAGTGGATTTATAAGGCTTGGGAGAGACGGAATGAAATGTAAGTGTTCCCTCTTCTCCCGCCCCCCCCCCCAAAATACCCCCCCAATTTAGACTTTTTTCCCCATGATAATAAAGTAAGCTTCTATATAGTAAAGAGTAACTGTAAATATACAACTTGTTTTAATGAATATTTATTTTTAAGTGACTTCTGTGCGGCTGATGAAGAATTCAGAAATGAGTTCAAGGTTCCCCCATTCCAGGACTGCATGTTAAGTTTCCTTGGATTTTCCGATGATGAAAGAATTAACATGGAAGAAATGACAAAAATGCAAGGTTATTGTTAATGATTGCATTTGCAATGCATTTTTATCTTAAATCTGTCTAAAACTAAAATGCTGATTCTTTGCACACAGGGAGGTTTGAACAGGTCTTCCACTTAAAAAGCTACATTTAACTTTAGATCTCATGGGGCATAAAGCATGTAGCAAAACCAAACTTTTCATACCAAAGTAAGGTATTTTTTTTTTTTTTTTTCTTCTGCCATGCTGTGATGTCAAAACTGTGGCTTTTACTACAATTCCCCCACCACCACCTTTTTCCCTCCTCCACATCTAATGGTCAAGATTTAACTTTTTGGGAAGTTGGTTAGAAAAATGTGCCATGTGTATGCTTAGCTTCTTCTGATTCAAAGTTGTATTATGCAAATATCTGTTCAAGTGTTACTTGAAGCATGTAGTCAAGTATCAGAGGGGTAGCCGTGTTAGTCTGAATCTGTAAAAAGCAACAGAGGGTCCTGTGGCACCTTTGAGACTACCAGAAGTACTGGGAGCATAAGCTTTCGTGGGTAAGAACCTCACTTCTTCAGATTCTTGCATCTGAAGAAGTGAGGTTCTTACCCACGAAAGCTTATGCTCCCAGTACTTCTGTTAGTCTCAAAGGTGCCACAGGACCCTCTGTTGCTTTTTGAAGCATGTAGTACGCTCAAATTTTATTATAATGGATTTGCAAGAAAATAAATCACTTGTATAGAACTTATAGCCAAATATTTGTTTCCCTTCAATAATGTAATACAATGTAATGAGAATACTTGGCTGATTCAGTTGGTTTAAGGTCTGTTCTTACAGTGCTATGTGTATATATAGCATCTTGCGCCTAAAGTTTGTTTCATATTCTATAGAACTGCACTAGCTATTATCATGCAAACATTATACAAGTAACTAAGCCTTTATCAAGACAGAGGCAAGGAGTCTCCCTCTTTCAATGTCCTTGTAGCCCATATGGTACAGCTAGCTTTACAATGTACACAATTTCCAATTTGTGATGGCTGTGTCTAGGCAAGCTATTTCTGGCTTGCTCTTTCGGAGCAATGTCTTTATGGGAGTCTCATTCTCAGACCTTCTCAAAGATGTTCTCCACACTATATTTTTAAAAAATAATCCCTGGTGGCCCTGAGCTCCAGGAGAGTAGGAGTTCTCTATCCTAGTGTTTTTGTTTTTTTTTTAAACTGTCACCGTAACACAAATTTGTGAACTCTGGGAAGGGCTAGATTCACACTACATAAATAGTACACGTTGGCTTATCAAAGCTGTCCCTTGAAGTTGTACTGCAATAGAATGTCTGCTGGTACTATCTTTGTGCTGGGAGTGCCCAGGATGCAGCTGTCTCAATTTGCTGACCAACTCCCCCTTCATCTTGCATCTTCTCCCCTTCTTTATTACTCTACCCCAACTTTGATACTACTATGAAATCCTCTCTTACCAAAACTCGAGATTCCTAGTTCTTCAATTAATTTGATTTATTTTCTTACTCTAGGTGGGCAGTACTTGCCAGTTAGTGATGACAGGTGCACACATCTGGTTGTTGAAGAAAATACAGTAAAAGATCTCCCATTTGAGCCTCCAAAAAAACTTTATGTTGTAAAGCAAGAGGTTAGTGTACACAGAAATTCTTACTACTGGACTATTTATTAAATCATTCAATATGTAAGCAACAATTATATTCTGAATGAGCATAGTTACACTTTGAGGATTTTTTCAGACATGTAAATGATATTGAATATCATAGATCAAAAACTTGATACAAGCTTTTGATCTGTTATAGAAGACTCTTTCTTTTCCCCATATAGTGGTTCTGGGGAAGCATTCAGATGGATGCCAGAGCTGGAGAATCCATGTACTTATTTGAAAAGGTATGTTGACCTTTAGTAATAGTGTAATATGTTGACTCTAACATATTAGAGCCCACATCCTGCAAATACTTAACTTGATTAATGTGAATTGTCCTCTGAAACTGATGGGATTACTCACAGTAATAAAATTAAGCATGTGTGTAAGTATTGGCAGGATTAGGGCTTAATTTGGATGCTGATAACTCATGATAGTATATTTCTAAAATTCCTAAATTGTCTTGAAGTATTCAGACTAAAACTTAAACATGTGATTTACTTGGACTTTGCTTAGTGGTCACTTCATGGTGATCTTGCAGTTATGCTTTACAGTTTTTTTTTAAAGCTGGAAACAAATACATATTGGCCTTTTTCAATAAATCCTGTTCAATAACCTAAGGGACTGTAGTGTCTTAAACTATTAACATGTTTGCTGTATAAAACTTTCAATTATTTTGTTTGACCATACAACAAAATGGGGGCAACTGTCTTGTGTAATCTTTCTTTTCTGTAGTCTATACAGAATCAAGTTGGAGGCAGTGACTGAATTTTCATATCTAATTACAGCCAGAGAGTCCTGAACTCAAAAAGTCAGTGTCACAACTTTCTCTGAATACCCCAAATAGCAATCGCAAGAGACGTCGCTTGAGAGAGACCCTGGCACAGCTCACCAGAGAAACTGACATGTCACCATTCCCTCCTCGGAAACGCCCATCAGCTGAGCATTCCCTTTCTATGGGGTCTTTACTGGATATTTCTAACACACCAGAGTCCAGCATTACCAATGGAGGTATAGTTGAAAGAAAGGATTAACCAAGCTTACCAGTGCTTAAAGCAGTGTTCTTTCTTTACAAATTACAGAAGTAGAAAAAAAATTAGCTATGCTACAGTTCTGACAAGTTAACTACAGGCTTTCTCCCTTTCAAATTATGCAGGGAGCAGAATAGGAGTGAGGTGCTCAGACCCAGGTAGAGGCCAGGCCAGCTGCTGTCATGTCAGTAGAAGTAGTCAAACATGGAGGAAAATGAGGAAAAAATACACATTTACCAAATATAAGCCTCCAGATAATGTTACTCCAAAGCAGTGTGTGAATCCTGTCGAAAGTCTCCAGCAAACAAACAAGGTAGCTAGCATTAAGTCATCTGGAAACCTAGGCAATAGCAAACCTGGAAAAGGGACAGTATCAAATCTCCAAAAAAAGATCCTTTTTCCAAAGGAAAGCAGAGAGATCACTGTAAGGCCGACTTATCTTGAAGCCTTGAAAGATACTTTTGCCTCATGTCAACGTCTTGTAGGGACAAATAACATATCAAACATGCCACAAGATTGTGAAGAACCAACTTGCTTAACTTATGTTGACCAATTAACTAACACAGAAACTAATATCTCTACATATGGTTCTTGTGGCAAAGAGCAAATTGCAAAATCCACAATTAGTCAACTCCTAGAACTTGGACTCCAAAATAAATCCCAATTCCAACGAACAAGAGCGAGATCTGGAAATGCTACAGATGTAAATATGAATGACCTGACTTGTATGAACACCTGTGATTATGTCCAGCAAGTAACCTATGGGCATAGTCATCAGGGAAAGGACAGTAAGGACCAGTGTAGCTTTATAAATGAAACATCTTTGATAGAGGAGACTAATATTTTAGTAGGAGACTCTGAACCTTCTTCTTTTGATTTTGAATCAGCCCGTTACAGTGATACCAGTGCTGCTCTGATAACAACAGGTAAGAATACTTGCTGCAGGCACAGTAATGTTGAAGTTGATCAGTACAAATTCAGAAAAATCAGGCATAAACTTCCCTTCTAAGCAGTGTTGATTATTAAATGTACATAATCTACTTGGGATGTGACCATGTTGGCCTTCAGAATGTACGGAATACCCCAAATCAATCTGAGTCTGTATTCAGAACACCACTAGCTGCACAACTAGCTCCCCAGGATTCTCTCCTATAGGATAGAGGTTTTCAGGCTTTGCATAATGTGGACCGTATCTTTAGTCTAATACACCACTTACCCTTTAATTGGCAGTTACTTATCTCATGACAAATGCTTACACGGAAAAGTAACAATGAGGAAGATACTTGCACTTTTTTTTTTTTTTTTTTTTTTTTTAAATAGCATTCAGCAGGTAGAAAGAGAGGTACCTTCATATGAACAGGTAGCTCTCTGAACCACTAGAGTGGTGCACCATTTTGAGAACTAATCCTATAGGCTATAAGGGGGGAGGGATAGCTCAGTGGTTTGAGCATTGGCCTGCTAAACCCGGGGTTGAGAGTTCAATCCTTGAGGGGGCCATTTAGGGGTCTGGGGATTGGTCCTGCTTTGAGCAGCGGGTTGGACTAGATGACCTCCTGAGGTCCCTTCCAACCCTGATATTCTATTCTATGATTCTAAAATTGTAAGTTTTTAAAAACTGATCACCATATTCTCCATAGCTTTATGGATATTATCCATAGTGTAATGTCACTGTCCTAGGGCACTTGACGGTCATAGTAAGAGTTTGAGTTTGGGCTAAGGCAGAGATCGGTAACCTTTGGCACGCGGCCTGCCAGGGTAAGCCCCCTGGCGGGTTGGGCTGGTTTGTTTACCTGCCGCGTCCGCAGATTCGGCCGATCGCGGCTCCCACTTGCCACGGTTTGCCGTTCCAGGCCAATGGGGGCTGCGGGAAGCAACGGCCAGCACATCCGTCGGCCAGCACTGCTTCCCGCAGCTCCCATTGGCCTGGAGCCGCAAACCGCAGCCAGTGGGAGCCGTGATCGGCCGAACCTGCGGACGCGGCAGGTAAACAAACCGGCCCGGCCCAACCCACCAGGGGGCTTAACCTGGCAAGCCGCGTGCCAAAGGTTGCCAATCTCTGGGCTAAGGCTATGTCTACGGTACACACCTTACAGCGGCACAGCTGTATTGCTGCAGCTGCGCCACTGTAAGGTCTCCTGCCGGCATAATTAAACCACCCCTAACTAGCGGCAGAGGCTATGTTGGTAGGAGAGCGTCTCCCACCTACATAGCGCTGTCCATACCAGCACTTTTTTGTTGGTGAAACTTATGTCGGTCAAGGTTGGGGTTTTCCCCCCCACACTCCTGACTGGCAAAAGTTTTACCAACAAATGTGCTAGTGGAGACAAAGCCAAAAGCCGTCTCCTGCTAATAGAACAAACGTTCTCCTTGCATCAAAAAAGATAATATAACCTTTCTACCCCTTTTTGATATTAAAGGGGGTACCTTTCACAAAAGCAGCTGGTATCTTTCTGATAATCTTAAGAATCCGTCCAGAAGATTTTAGCACAATTCTAAATAGTCTCTCTTTCCCTTTCATCAGAAACGCCAAAATCATGTTCAAAGCCTTCCAAAAATTCAACTCCTCTGCCTGCAAAGCAGTCTGCAAGATGGCAGGTTGCAAAGGAACTATATCAGACAGAAAGTAACTATGTAGATATTCTGACAACAATTATTCAGGTAAGTTAGTAGATTTGTTACTGTATCTAGATGAGTCACTGTTTAATTTTCAGTCCCATCACTGATTTGCAGTTTGATACAGCCTCCTCTTTAGAGGATCTCAAAACACTTAGTATTTATTAAACTCTCCTTTTCTTGACTTAATTCAAAAACCTACTCTAGTGAAGAGCTGGGGAGAGAGGTATAAGACTCCAGAAAAAAGAAAAGCATGACTTTTAAAAGAGAACCTACACAAAGCCAGACTTGACTAAAATATTGAATGCCATAGAATTAATTTCCTTGAAGTGGCTGATCATACACTTAAGAATGAGCTCAAATATGATTATTCAATTAGACATGTTACTGTAGCACAAGCCTTTACCCTACTTTTCTAATGTGGTGGTTACAGAATTGAATGGCCTTGGTAATGGATGAATTTAATGCTTGTATCGTCATACCCAGGACTTAACATGTGGCATAATACAATACACTCCAGTGAAGTGTGGGGATAAGGAGTTCCTCTTCTCAAGTTTGTGGTTATAGAAAACATGACCAGGAAACAAAACATTTCAAATCTTTCCTTCACACCAATATTTCAAGTTTAATAGAGTGGTGTGTGTGTGTGTGTGTGTGTGTGTATACATTATCTCAAAGATGGAAGCTGAATCCATTAAATGTCTTTGTTTACTCTTTCAGTTATTTCAAGTTCCATTGGAAAAAGAAGGGCAGCTTGGAGGACCTATCCTTGCACAGGAGGAAATTAAGACCATATTTGGCAGCATTCCAGACATCCTTGATGTGCACACTAAAATAAAGGCTAGTTTTGTCATGCTTATCCCTTATTTTTTCCTCCAGGCCATCACTTATTTTCCAACTTGAGTTACTATCTATTGTGTGCACCTTAACAATAGACATCTGTTGCCCTCAATTGGAGGGGGTATTCTTAACTTGCTTGTGTTGCATAATGCTGTCTGGTCCAGAATGACTGGCTGCCACGTTTTGTCTTGAGTTGGCTCTATTTCAGGACTGTGAATGATGTGCAAGCCTAAAATATCTTAGGATCCTGAAGGATCAAAGGCCCTGTACATATAAGGAGGTGGGACTTGTAGATTGAATGTAGAAGACTTCAGACCATTCTACAGTAGATATTGTAGAAACTCTTCACTCAGTTCCCTCCACTCCACAGGCTGGCTTGTTCCATTTCCATCTTAATAGCTGCTTCCACAGAGGGAGCTCTGCAGCTGTGGATTTTTTTTGTTTTGTTTTTTGTTTTTTAGACTTTGACGGACTATTTTTGAGGATGTGGGCCCAAGTCAAACAGGCTAACTTTCCAAAGTGGTGAGCACCCAGCAATTCCCTTTGGAGTAAAGAGCCAAGACACTGAAAAATAACTAGAGGGGTGTGTGTGTGTGTGTGTGTGTGTGTGTGGGGGGGGGGGGGGGGCGTGGCTTTTTATTTTTAAAAAGGTTCCTTAGGTTTTTGGTGTCCAACAGTAGATTCTTTAAAGGGACCTGACTGTTCAGGGTGGTGAGCATTCATCACTTTGTGACAATCAATCCCCTTTAAAAGGTACCTTGAGTTGGCCCACACAATCAGTTGTTTTGAAAATCTTGGTGTAAACTTCTATCTCTAAAGACTTTAGCCTGGAACTGAGGCATGAGCTGTGGTTTGGGGTGAAATATAGCCTGCATCACTCAGTCTCTACTCTTAGTTTGGACACTTGATATGCAGGTTGCTGTCTAAATTAGACTATAAGCTATTTGCTGCAATATGGTATATCAAGGAGCCATAACATTGAATTTCCTGATGAAACGAGGTACAAATTTCAATCAAATGAAGAAAGTTTTGCTCTTATAGTTTTAGAAAAAACTTAGTATGCAATTGCAAGATGCTATTTTTTTGGTTGCTTTGGACTTTCGGTCCTGATTCATGTTTGAATAGTCTGGACTAGAGGATTTCAGACAGCTTGCTTCCTTCTCAAATTAATATTTAATAATCTTAGAAATGATACTGTATTTGGGGCAAAGTTATCAATATGTTAACTGGGTAGCCCACAACATACACCTGCAAGTAGATGGTACTCAACTTAAGGTGGAGGAGGTGAAGGACACTTGCCTCTTCCCTCTGTTTTCTTAGTCATGGTGAAAAGAGCAGCACAGGAACAAGACACTCAAGTGACTTGCCCATGGCATAGGCTGGAAGTGAAAAGGCCTAGGAGCAAACAAACCTAGCTGCCACATGGAGCACTGTAGAAACAGCACTGCTTGAAGTGTGTGTATGGTCCTTTTCACTGCTTAGGATGCACCTGAGTGCTAACACACTCCTAGCTCTGACATCAGCCAGTGAATATAAACCTGGGTAGTGTGTGACCTGCTAGAACTGAAGTTGGCAATCTGGGCAAGGTTTCTGTGGTGCTCTGGTGCAGTTGATAGCTTTTTGTTTTAAACTTAAAAAAAAAAAAAATTGAGAGTTTTAATGGAATAACTATGAAAGTAAATAGAATCACTATTATGGCCTTGCTATTTTGAGATTAATTCAGTTTGTGTCCTCTGCATATTCCTACTTGTGGGATGCACTGGTGTGGGTGCAATTCAAATGGTGGAACCTTCTCAACAGTGCCTGATAGACTGCTCATGTGTTTGTCCTATGCTTCCCCTCTGTGTTCCTGAGCATGAGACTATGAAAGGGGATATGGCATCCTCTTCCACCTCAGTTCCCTCCAACTGCAGCAGCAAATGTATGTGAACCATCAGGATCCATTGAACCTGGATCTTTCTCTTGAGAAGAACTTAGTGGTTTATCTAGCTGTAGCTTTAGCTTTACTGTTAGTGTAGTTGTAGTGTTAGTTGTGGTAATTTAAGTTTAATTAGTTAAGGAACAGTTTTTATTCAGTAGTAAAGTCTAGATTCTTCTTTTGAGTTGCTGCAGACATGTATTGCACTTAAGTGCGTGTGCACTGCTGCTAGAGAATTTTGCAGAGCAGTACCTGTAGAGGGACGGTGCTTGCACCTCATGGCTGTAGCCCCTCCCCTATCTATTTGAGGCAGCGCCACCTTGACCCTCCCTCAGTTCCTTCTTGCACCTGTGACTGGAGTTGGAGCTGGTGTGGTTTAATAACACATTTCTCTCAGCAGCATTACTATCCGTTGCATGCTTTTGTTCAGCCTTTGCCTCCTTTGAGGCAGTGGGACTATCCCAGAATGGGTAAAGGGTCCAATAGGAGAAAGCAGTCTGGCTCAGGGTTAGGGCAATCTACACAAAACCAAGGCCATACTTTGCAGCCTGAGCTCAGCTCCCCACATCTTGAGGCATGGCTGCTGCAGGGCTGAATGCAGAGGAATAGTGGTGTTCGGATGACTGTCCAACAAGTCGTCCTCAACTGTAGAAAGCCCTCCATGAAGGTGGCTTATTCAGCAGTGTAAAAAGGTCTTTGGTGTGGTCATTACCCACAGAGTCCAACCAATACTAGCTTCTAGCCAGGACTTTTTGGAGTACCTGCTGCACCTTCGGTAATTGGGGCTCATTGAAAGTACATCTGGCCAAGATATCAGCATTTCATCCCCCCTATTCAGAGATGATCAGTCATATCCAAAGCTGTTGTAGCAAGATTTGTGAAAGGGCTCCTTTTGTCTGCATCCTTCAGTTCAAGAGCCTTTCCCAATGTGGAACCTTAATGTAGTCCAGCCTTAATGGGACCTCCCTTTGAGCCTCTGACATCCTGTCCATTCCTGATCCGGTGTCCGAAAACTTTGGTAGTTTTACATCTGCAAGGAGAAGGAGTTGCAGGCTCTGA
This sequence comes from Trachemys scripta elegans, assembly GCF_013100865.1. NCBI lineage: Eukaryota > Metazoa > Chordata > Testudines > Emydidae > Trachemys > Trachemys scripta. Next base: position 89,699,143 of record NC_048306.1, read on the forward strand.
TAGCACAGCCTCCTTGTATAAAATTCTCCAAGGATAAAGTGACTTTATGACCACTCCCAAAATTCTTGTTTAAAGTGGCTTCTCAGTTCCACTTGAACCAGGTGGTATATTTACCTGTGTCCAAAGCTGCATTCCTTTCCAGAGGCACAGTCTTCATACATTAGACATCCGGCAATGCTTAGCCTTCTACCTGGACAGGAGCAAACTGTTTTGTACTTTGCCTCATTTATTTCGTATGCAGATCACATGAAGGGTCAAGCAGTCTCTTACCAGATGATCTCCAAGGGGATAATATCCTGCATTAAGACTGTATATGAAGTAACTTCAGCTGCAGCCCCTCAGTGGGATATGAGCTCTTGCTATCGACGTTGCTTGCGCTCTTGTAGAATTTCTCATTTCCAGGGCTGCTATGCAGTCGTCTCTTCCTATGTTCACAAGCCATTATGCCATAATCGCATCTTCCAGGGTGGATGTGGATGCTGATGGAGCGTCCTGCAGTCTTTGTTTAGGTAGACTCCAAACCCTGCCTCCTAGGGGGTACTGCTTATGAATCTAAGTGGAATGCATGGCTGCATTGAGTCAAAGAAGAACCCAGTTACAGTAAGTAACAGTTTCTTCAAGATGTGATGCAGATGTGTATTCCATTACTCACCCTTTGTTCCCTCTGCAACAGAGTCTCATCTCCAGGCATAGGTGCGAAAGAACTGAGGGAAAGTTGGGGCGGCACTGCCTCATGCAGCCCAGGAAGGGGCTACCACTCTCCCTCTATGGGTACTACTAAGCAAAGTTCTCCAACCCCAGTGTGCTGGGCACACGCTCGCATAAGTGGAATACACATCTGCATCACCTCTCGAAGAACCACAGTTACAGTAAGTAACTTTTTCTTCAGTGGTGGATCCAGAAGTTGAGACCTGGCTTCAAAAGGTGCATCTCTCATCCAACAGTCTTTCCTTTGTTGGACATCCACATAACATGCTTGGTGTGCCTCAGAGCACCCTTAAAGGAAAGTGGACTCTCTGAATCTGCAGCACTCTTACCCCAAGGGCACACGAGGAGTGTGAAAACAGGCTGAAAGCCATATTTGTTTCAAGAAATCCTGGGTGCAAAGCTACCCAGATCTAACACATCTGAGTGATCCATATCCAAGGTGAATAGGGCATTGATGGCCCAGACACTTCAGGGACTAGAAAGAACACTAGGCAGAAGACTCCAATCTCTGCCATAGGACTTCTGTTAGTTGGTTCCCAAATCATTGGAGCTGACTTGGTCAGTCCTGGCTTCTGAAATAAGAGCCAAAGCATGAGGAAAAAATCTCAGATGCTTTTGTGTTCAAGAGACTGAGAGATAAGGTTCCTGTTAGTAGAGCCAAATTGCATGCAGGAAACCCTTTGGCTTTGGATCAGAGAATCCTAAATCAGCCTAAGATTCTAGTTCAGAGATCTTAGGCGGGGATTTTACCCTGAAGATCAGTGATATGAAGATCATTGCAGAGCCAGCAGTCAGGGCCAAGTCAGCCGTTGGGTCAGCAAGAGGCAAGAATCCTTCTTTCCCCTAAGGAGTTACAAATAAACCTACTGCTAGTTTTTTATCCTCAGATCTCCCACCAGGGAGGATTATGTTGGACTGATTTTGTCCATAGATGTTTTGTGACAGAAGTGAAGCACCTTTGGACTCTCCCATTAAAGTTGTTTCTCACTTCTCTATTTTACATATGTCAGGTCCAGTAGTTTCTCCATTTGTCATATCCACTGTCTGAGGAAGAATTGCAATGTGTTAGATGTACTGTGACAGAATGCACCCCTGTATTCACACCCTACACACCACAGTAGTGATCTTTGTACAAGGTATGCGTTGTGAGGTATCATTTGAAAACTCATAACTTGCTTATCAGTAATATGGTAAAATGTGTGGCAGCATTTATAAGTAAAGTTATAAATGTCCACCTGTATAATGTTAAAAGTAGAAGTTCAGACGCATCTGGCACCAAACTGGTCATACGCTCCTTTGTCCAATACAGGTCTGTATGCTTCTCTTAATATGTATTTAAGCAATAATGTCACTAAGCAGAAATGGGGAAGGGGAGTGTGACCGGGATCTCCTGTGCAGGCCAGCTGAGGTCACTCAATTAGGGTGAACTGCAAAGAATGGGGCAGATAATCCCCAAAGCTGGTGGATATTTTCAATACTTAGATTTACCAAGCCAGCATAAAACAGCTTCTTTATTACCTCACTGGTTGCCCAGAAGCCAACAACATAGCTCCCTTGAAGTAACCCAGCCTCAGACCTCCATCCTGGTATCCAAGTCAAATATGATGCATATTTCTGAATCTTATTTTATCATATTAAAAAAGTTCTACCAATTCCAAAGGATTGGACATTTTACCTCCCAGGTTATTGAATATTCCAGATCTTACCAAAATACAAACTTGTAGCCAGTTTTTATTAACTAAACTAAAATTTATTTAAAAAGCGAGAATATGGCTAAAAGATCAATATGCATACAGACACGAGTTCAATTTTTGAGGTTCAGATACGTAGCTGACATGGTGAGCTTTGTAGATGCAAAGTGTCCTTCGGTTATAGTCCAATGTTTGTATTTCAGGGCGATCCAGTCAGAACTGGGGACTCAGACCTTGTGGCTTAGACTTCCCCTGCATGAAACCTAAAGCAGATCTGAGATGATAAACTCAAGACCCAACAGTTTTATAGTTTTCTAACAGCCATCTGACTACACAGTCCTGGGTAAACAATAGGCTTTTGATGTAACCTTTTGCTTTCTAAACACCACCAGTAATCAATTACACAAATTAACATAGGGCAGTTTATTCATTAGGCAGTCTATCACAAACTTCAGAGACATAGACAATGACATTACTTCATCCAAGATTTATTTAAATCTAATATTCTCTTTTGATCTCTGTATTAATAGTTTATAGTCACAGACAGGAGCTCGCTGTTTACATGGCTAACTTTTATGAGTACACACAATTAGTATCACTTCTAATATAGGTTTGCATTTCAAAGTTCTAGCCCATCTACCATGAATGGCCCTAATTACCATTCAGACCCCTTTCTAACATGACTTTAAAGGTGGGCTCTGGGTCATTCAACCTGCAAGGTGCTTAACCCTTTCTGGCCATGAGTTATATTTTTGTATATGTTTTGCTGTAATTATATAGCAGCAGTAGCAAAATGGCTTGCATATCTAAAATATAATTAGACAATGTCACAGGAAGGAAAACAAAGGAAGCTCAGACAGGTGAGAGAACCCAGCAGGGAACATCCTTCCACACAGGTTGTGTCTCCTGGTTCTCAGCTGGAAATGCTTTTCAAAGGGGGACTGAAACTATAAAAAGGAGGGCAAACACCCCACGAGACTTCTCCTCTCTCTCCTGCCCCTTTCACTCTTTGCACTTGAGAAGACATAAGGAGCAGCTGTTGGACTCTGGGGGAGGGCCCTGACCTAGAGGCTGGTCAGTAATCCTGCTGGAAGCATGTGGTGAGAAACTTTGCTTGAATCTAATATAGTTTAAGTTGGGCATTAGAAAGCATTTTATCTTTATTTTTCTTGTAAACTTTTCTCACTCTTATGCCTCATTGCTTATAATCACTTAAAATCCATTTTTGTAGTTCATAAACTTATTTTATTGGTTTTATCTAATCCAGTGTGTTTTAAGCCAAAGTATCTGGGTAACTCCATTTAAGCTGGCAAGTAGTTGTCCATTACGAGAATAATGTACTTGTATACACCTCTACCTCGATATAAGGCTGTCCTCGGGAGCCAAAAAATCTTACCGCGTTATAGGTGAAACCGCGTTATATCGAACTTGCTTTGATCCACTGGAGTGCGCAGCCCTGCCCCCCTGGAGCATTGCTTTACCATGTTATATCTGAATTTGTGTTTATATCGGGTCGCGTTATATCAGGGAGAGGTGTATTTGTATTGTCCATGAGAGGGCTGGGCAGTACACTTCTGGGGGGGAAATCCAGGACTGGGCATATGTTGGGGTCACCCTGTAGTATAACCAACGCAGTGTGTGACTGATAGGCTTCAGTTACACAAACACATCTGGGAGTGACCTACTTGCTGGCAAGCTGTTCGTTAATGGTCCAGGTTGGGAGCTAGGACAGTAGGGTATTGCAGGGCAAGGGTGACTCCAGACCAGCGGGGGTCTGTTTGTCACACACACTTCACAGGTTCTGTTACCTCTATCAGGAGGTAGAAGAGGAAAGTGGATGTCTAAGTGATATACAGTTTGTCTTACAAAGGGTTTTCATTCTCTCACACACCCTTTCCCTAACTACTGTCATTGGGAGTTAACATCCCATTTGAGAATGCAGGAACTCTCACGTCTGTCTATCTGCAAACTGGAAGATAATTTTGTATTGACTTACATTTAGATGTTTGGAAAGCTGTTTCACAATGATGAATACGAGGCATATGTATGTTTGTACGGTATGTAAGCTTAGAATCTGGAGCACAGTTCTATAGCAAGTGTTGGATTCCATGGCAATTGCCACACGTCAGGCCCTGAGTAAAGAAATGTATAAATACTAACTGCAGACTTCCAAAGCTGTACAACTTAGATACATGGCTCTTTTAAATTAGGCTGCTTATTGTCTTCCTAATACACTTGTTTGTTTATATTCCAGGAAGACCTTGAAGACCTTATGATAAACTGGGCTGAAAGCAAAAGTATTGGGGATGTCATTCTTAAATATGTAAGTTATTTTTACAGTGGCTGTAAGCTAGTTTTTACTAATGTAATCTAAAATGCATTGAGAAACACCACTAATCTTTTGGATGAAAACTGCTCTGTACATATTTCTCATTAGTGTATCCAGGATAAATCCTCAGTTGTCAATTTAAATAATGACACAGTAAGGAAGCTCATGCAGTAACTCACTTCGAACTAAAGACTTCTTTTTCTTGTATTGTAATGTTGGGCAGAGCTCCAAAAAGCTTTGTACGGACGTTTATCCAAACTCTAGAAACCAGGTTTGAAACATTTAAAGAGATTTTCCTGTAACCTCTGGTATTCCACTGCTGTTTGAATAAATTGGGAGCACCAAGAAAACAGCCAGTCAGTATTGTAATTGTGTGGTTGTACTTTATTGCTTTCACTTCATTCCTAGTGAAAAGATGCCTGGGGGAGGGGAGAAGGTAGTTGAAGGAATAAATTTAAACCAACTCAGAAGGCTAGTTATTTTAGTCAGACCAGGATTTCCTATCCCTCGGTAATGAATATGCAAGAAGGTAGGGACGAATGTAGTTCTAAAGAAACAATAATAGAAATATAGTTGTCCAGTGCTCTCCCTGACTATTGACAATCCTAGGCTTAATTTGCCCTACTGTGGCCATATTTTTCAACTGTCACTTTCACACATCTTAGCCCTAGATAAAACTACAGGCAACCCTATGATTTCCTCTGTAGGATGAGGAAGAAAATCCGTGAAGGAAAAGGAGTTCTGTTTTCAAGCTTCAAGGAAGGTGTGGTCTAAACTGTGAGACCCTGAGAAGTCCAGAGTGGAAAATGGCTAAAGCTTTCAAAGCTGGCTGTTCAAAATTAGATTAATAAATGATCAGGCTTCTGCTCTAGAGTTGCTGAGCACCCACCACAAAATCCATTGATGTAGTGGTATTTTGGGGGAACATTGCACCTGAAAACAGGTCCTCCTTTGTTTAGGAGCCTAACGTGGGGCAACTCACTTAACTTTGGCCCAAGTCCCTAACCATATGCTGTGTGCCCCGATGCAGATTACGATATCTTTAAGCATAAAAGATGTCTGCAGTCTATTTTGTGGCACATAAAACTGGTTTAATACAAACTTAAATTGCTTTGGTAGTATGCAGGATACATCTTAAAGCCATAACTAGCCATTACAGTCTTAAATTTGTTTTTCTTACTATTGTAATACAATGTACATAAAGACTGCTTGCTTGTTTACCCAAGGTCTACACTTAAAGCATTTTGAAATATTTTTTTTTTTTTCAGTCAAAAGACTTGTTGAAAACATACCCTCCTTTTGTGAACTTCTTCGAAATGAGCAAAGAAACTATTATGAAATGTGAAAAACAGAAGCCACGGTTTCATGCTTTTCTAAAGGTATTTACGCACTGAACTTTATTTTCAGCAACTTTTTTGAATATATTACTGAGATTCAAGTTCAATACCACTAAAAAATTCACTAACTCAGTAAATCTCCAGATTTCAGTTAGGGGAAGGAAAAATACTGTAGAACTGTAAACCTTGGACATGGGGGTAGGATAGGAGGTTTAGGCACTATAATCCTCAGTAATTCTTCAAACCTTTATAGAGAGGTGGCATTTTGCAACCAGTATGTGACATTAGTGTCTCCAGGGTAAGTCTGTCTGAAACCAAGCTGTTATATTTTAAATGTAACTATCATCAGTACCTCCAGAAAGTGTTACTATCACTGTGGGATTAAGTTATTAAAAACAAATGGAGGGTATCTTGCTTCTTATTAGATGGGCAACCTACCCTGTTTCCCTGAAAATAAGACATCCTCCGAAAATAAGGCCTACTTACAGTTTTGCCTCTCGTTGTAATATAAGGCATCCCCCCGATAATAAGACCTCCCCGATAATAAGGCATCCACCGATAATAAGGCATTTTTCATTTCTGAAAAATAAGACATCCCCTGAAAATAAGACCTAGCGCATCTTTGGGAGCAAAAATTAATATAAGACACTGTCTTATTTTCGGGGAAACAGGGTATTTTGCTGGATTAAAATAGAGATTTAACTCTCCTTGGTGGAGTTTTGGCTACTTCCAGTGTGGTAGGAGGTTGGGTTTTCTAACTACAACTTGGCTCTTCATGGCTATTAAAAATAAGATGGAAGGCATGGGGTCAACTGGTAGACCATGTTAATACCTCGATAAGGGAGGTCAGAGTGAATATTATTCACTCAAAATGTTTTTGAGCCTGTTCAGTAGTTACAACAGTCAAGATTTTGTCAGCTACTGCCTTCTAAATTGTCCTTCTTGGGAAGTGGTTATTCAGAAAGTGGTCAAATTCTGGTATCTGAAAGTCTTGGGATTTCCTTGATTCCTAGACAGTCATGTTTCAGGCCTGTATGTGGAATACTAAGAACTGGTTTCTGTTGCTGATAGAGTGATGGATAAGAATTGAATTGGATAGCAAAATTGACAGACTTAAAACATACTATCAACCTGATTTTTGGGGAGGGGGAAATAGGATTGCACTTGGATACTACTGTGCCCCACCTTTCAGACTCCCTGAAGGAGGGGTGATATTACTAGAGGATCTTTAATATAGAAGCAAAGGGGTTGGGAGTGGGGGAAGGGTTCCTTTTAGACTCTGTAGTAGAATGATAACTTGGTTACACATAAATCTAGGTAATCGTTGTTTTAAAAATAGGCTTTAGACCTAGTTTTAACAAAAGCTGTGTAAATGGTGTTGAATGAGCACCCAGTAGTCCGGAACTTTCACACATGCTGTCAGCTTGTATTTATAGATTCTCTTTGATATTATTTTTGGCATAAACTATGCAAGTGGTAAGAGAATTGAAAGTACTCTTTAACATACTAACTTGAATTACAGTTTCATATCTCAGGAATGTAACTGAGAATCTGCTATTCTTAAGAACTTTTTTTTTTCTTAAATTCCATGTTAGATTTCTCAAGCAGAAAAGCCTGCATGTTGCTCTGGTGTAAAATGCAATGATTTCCTCCTTTGTAGATAAACCAAGCCAAACCAGAGTGTGGCCGTCAAAGCTTGGCTGAACTACTCATTCGACCAGTTCAACGGTTACCTAGTGTTGCTTTACTTCTAAATGGTAATCTTTTTTTTGGCAAGGTGTTTTGGGTCAGACACCTGGCTTATTGGGTGGCAAATGAAAAGTGGTGGTTGCTGTTTAGATGAAGAATTAGGATCTTATTTCAATGTTCCAATCATAGTTGGTAAAGCCAAGAGCCAGATTGCGTGGTATGTATTTCAGTAGATTCAGTTGGTCATATGCTTGACTTCAGCATACAGGTATAGGCAAGCCTCTACTCTGTGGAAATGAGGTATATGTTCTAAATCTGAATATATTTCAGTTCCCAAAGCCACAACCTGTATGCTAAAATTATTGGGAACACTTCAGTGTCATAGCATGAACTACTTTCTGTAGTCATTTCAGTTCTGATAGTGTGTGAACAGGTACCTGTCATAACAGTCATGATGTACTCCTAAGTGATGTATTGGGGGATGCCCTTAAAGGCACTCTAGTTTAAACATCCCTCTTGTATTAAATCTACTAGCTAGCAGTGTTATAAGTAGAACCTAAGACCTCTCAAACAGACATTGTTTTATTTTACTTTGTGCCTGTGACAGAAGCTTGTGTAGCAAGTTTTGTAATTTCTTCTATATATGACTATCGTGTGATTGTCCTGTCTTTATGGATCTTTCAACCCATAAAACCAACCCCCTGCCTCCAAAAAAGAAGATAAGTTAAAAGAAACTCAAGAGACTCATTGTAAAAGCACAAAAACTGGCAGTGGACTTCAAGGCAGGGCAGAACTTTTGAAAGTTTTCAACTTTCTTAATTGACTAGATATCAGTTTTATGTTCCTTCACAAGCACTGTATGTTAAGGGGAGAACGCAATATTTGTTGCTGGGATTGGAGTGCAGATGACTACTTTTTCCGAACATATAAACATGGGTGAACAAAAATTATATATAAATGGCTTGTTAAATGGCTAGATATTGTGGTAACTGTATATGCAAATTGAACATGCGGACGTGAAACAGCACTGGGCACATGTGACTCATACTCTTTGAATGAGTGTCAGTTAGCATGAAGGTGATTGAAAACACCCATGAGTGTGCAAGATTGATTTCGGCAGAAAACTCGCTAACAAGTTACTTTATCATGTTGGGCATGAGGTTGCATTAACTTAACAATGAAAAGTAAGAGGTCTTCCTATCAAGGGAATTATAAAGCAAAAGTTAAATCATTTATTGCAACACTTGTTTAACATTTTCGTTCTGCAGACCTTAAGAAACATACAGCAGAAGACAACCCAGACAAAGGCATGCTAGAAAGAGCCATTGAATCGTTAAAGGAAGTGATGACGTAAGTGATGCTTTTAATATGAAATATTCTCTTGGGTCTTACTGATATATCTTGCAAATCTCAGCAATGATGTGGCACCCCCAACCTCCTCAACATTTCCTCCCACCTCCATGCAAGAGCTTTCAAGGGAATCCTCCGAAAACAGCCTCATAGCTATCTTTTTGCTATGCCTGTCTGGGGAATTCCTCCCTCTTGGCCCAGGTTGGGTCTAGCGCTTTTAGAGCTCCCTTATGCCACTCTTAGCCAATGTAAAGGAGATCTACTCTCACTCTCACACTCTTGACTGAGCCATTATCTTGACTCAAATGAACACTATTGGAAGGACATAAACTACTGGTGGAGGGTCCCTTTCAGGAGTGTGTGTGTGTTGTGTAACTGTGTAGTAATGTAAGTATTCTCAATCTTGAAGTTTTAAGTTATAAGACTCTTGCAGGTATAGGATATACCCTAGTGAGAAAAGATATTCAACATTAGACTAATGCTATATTTGTCCAATACAAAAAATTATTCATTAACTCGAACTAGCAACAGTTCACTTACACGTGCCCAAATCTTCAAGTGAGCATTGCATTTAATTCTAAGGACAAAACAAAAATGGCAAGTACTTGACACGTTTGAAAATCAGTTTCTGCTTGTCTGTTCATAGCTGCTGAGCAGTTTGCTGGTTTCTGCTAACATGTGTAAATGCATTGTTACAGATCTAGATGTACATGTTAATGCATCACACATGGAAAAGCAGTTCACTTAAATGACAGTGTGTGGTGTGTGTGTGGTTTTTTAAATTTGAACTGTCAATTACTGTATATATTGGTATGGCTGTGGGAACAATATCTCTGAATGTCCAGCTTCACTTTTGTGCCTTTAAATTTAGTAGTGATCTTTTCTTATTGTTGGTTTATCAGTATTAAACATGCTTTCCTCAGACACATTAATGAAGACAAAAGAAAAACAGAAGCACAAAGACTGATCTTTGATGTTGTGTATGAAGTTGATGGATGTCCAGTAAGTTACTTCCCTCAAGCTATCGACCTGTAGAATGACTAACCAACTGACTTAGCCTTTGGGTCAAAATTCTACATAACCCGATTACCTCTGTATAACTGTTGTTGAATGTACAAAGGTTAAAAGGTCACTCACTATAAAACTCAATTTCCAGTATTGAGTTGAGTGAGTGGTAGTCCGGCTCTTTTAATTAATGTCTAATGAGCTGTTCACTTCTACCATTTAGGCCAATCTCTTGTCGTCTCACCGAAGCTTAGTTCAGCGATTGGAAACAGTTGCACTTGGCGATGACCTCTGTGACAGAGGAGAACAGGTCACACTCTTTCTGTTTAACGACTGTCTAGAGGTAAAACTGTATTTGTAATAAAAAAAAAAAAAAATCCCTACTGAACTGAGGCATTGCAGAATGCTTTGTAACTCAAACTTTAGTATAAATAAGCAAGTTATCCTAAATACTGAAACCCTATGAAGAAATACTAAACCGAAAGGGCAAGCTGAACATTTAGACTGTTGCCTGTTTCTTGGCATTACTGGAAGTATTGATGAGACTGCACTGTCAAGTTGGTAATGTCTTGTATCTCTAATGAACTGACTACGTATTGGCAGTGAAAGACATTGTTATGTTGAAGCAGCATATGGAATAATACTGTCCACTAAAGTAGAAGGATGGTGCTTCCAATATCTGTTGCTCTTCCACAGGACATAGTTCTCTGGAACAAATATTAAACTAGTGACATAAACTCATTTCATTTAACTTGGTTATAATTTTTTTCTGGCTTATGCCTTCTGATAAATCACTCAGTTTTTCATAAGTAAATGCCGTACATAAAGATAATGTTCGCCTGAATGGATGAATGCTGCTTGCATCTCTCAAAGCTTTTAAAATACAGCAAGTTTGAGCATTTTACTTGTCCCTAACACGTCAACATACATTTTCCTCTAAGAAGTAGATGATGTTAAACCTCAGCATGCTTAGGATTGGATTGATAACCTGGATTTCAGTAGGGGTGTGTGTGTGTGTGTGTGTGTGTGTGTGTGTTACTTTCAGCTTGTAGTGAATCAGGCCTTTGGTGCTTGTTTCAGCCACTGGCACTACTGGAAGTGCTGGAGATACTGGCTTAGCAGCACATTGGTTCTTCTGGGGCTTATTGGTATTTAATATCAGTAAATAATGGTCTCTATCAGGTAGATATTTGCTTATGTACACATTTTTGTGTAGTCTAAAGTGTCCACACAAACAGTATAAATAGTAATTGCTGTTGGGGGGGGGGGGGGGGGATGAAGATGTGGTGGTTGGGGAGCGTAATTCCACTTTGGAGGCTTAAGTGAAGAGATTGAGGTTGTAAAGAACACTCTACTACTGTGACTGGTTCAGAGACTTTCATTAAGGAATTTAAAACTCACCTGCAAGTCTGCCCAAAGAAAGACCACAAGGCAGTTTAATACCTTGGACTAGTGTCATGCCACTACAGACAAGATAGCTTATTGTATCACTTAATGACAAAACAAAGCTGAGCTACTTTGGCCCAGAGAAGCACCACTCTGCCAAAAGAAGGGCAAGTTAAATTGGCTTTGACAAAACTTTTTTTTTGTTTGTTTTTCTTTTCTTTCCTTTAGAAGGCTTAAGTTACTGAAAACGACTGAGCATTAACCGACAGATGCAGGGCCTAGTGTAAATTCCTAAAACTACAACAATCTTGGTGCGGTAGTGGGCCCTTGTAATCAGGATCCACTTCAATTCATTCTAGTCTATGCTACCGTATGGGACTATATGTAAATATGCCCACTTGCAGCACTGTAACTGTATTGGGGCAGGAACACCTCTTTCATTAAGGCAAAGACTAGCTTGCTGTTTAACAGTTAATATTTTCCAAGGGCTTTAAAATAAATGTGTACATGAATTGTCTTTAAACTGCTATGTATCATCGGTGTCTGGGGTAGGGTTAGTGGTCCACATTGGAGGTTGTTTGAGCTAGGGGTTCCCAAGATACTGCTCTCATATTTAAAAAAAAAAAGAAAAGAAAAGACATAGGAATCATAAAAATTGTGATGTGTTTTCTGCACACTTGGCACTTAAATGATGGCTCTAATCTTCCCCCAAACTGATATATCCTACTCAGGAGTGATCTCTGCTAGTATCTGGCACCTACTGCCCCTTCTGGGGAAGCTGTGTTCTTTGAGTAGTGGAGCACCTGTGGGTGCTCCATTTCAGATACACATACAACTCTTGAGCCCTTGATTGAAGATTTCTAGGTAGCAGTGTCCATTCAGCCCACATACATGTCCTTTGAAATCTTGTGGCAAACATCAAGGCTATATAGGAGTACATGGCAAATCGTCCTCAGTTCCGTCACTTCTGCCTTGGCCTGAGAAGGAACACTACCCTGTCTGCCTAGCGCATACAAGGCCTTTCTTTGTCCCCTTTTTCTGTCATAGTTAATTTAGGGTGGTGGTTAAAGCAATTCTCGCACCTAAACGAACATTCCTTCTTTCTTCCCTTGGAGACCTATTCTTTTCTGGTGGGGTATGCTGGGTTTGCCAAGTTTCAAATGCTGCCTCTCCTCCAGGAGACTATACCAGTGACAATGGATGATCCAAGTGTGTCCATTTGTGGAGTCCCACATCTCCCAGAAGCATTCTTTTGTTTTTGTTTTTTGTGTAGCCCTTAAGTCCAGGGCTAGGCAAAACAGGGAGCTAAAACTCCAACTGCTGGTGATGGAACAGTCCCTGCAACCACCCCCTGATCCAGGTCAGGACTCCTTCCCCCTGAATATTTGTCCCTGGACTGATCCAGCACCCCATCGACCTCAGGTCATGCTTCTCCTAAGAAAAAGAGAGCCTTTGGAGCACCCCTGGAACACTCCCAAAAAGAGGAGCACAGACTCTGTATCTAAGGAGCCAACTGCAAAGAAGACTAGGTTCCTGTCCAGACCTTCATCACCACGGGTGCTGCTGAAGCTAAAGACTCTTCCTCTGGTGCCAGTGGGACCTTGATGCCCTGGAGCTCCAAGGAGAGGAAGCATGGCTCCAATAGGGTGCCCATACCCTCTACTAGTAAGGGGAGTAAGCAGAGGGTACCCTTGAGCTCAGCCCCATCATTGGCATTGAAGCCTCCCAGTGGTGCCATCACAAGCCTTAACCCAGCCATGGGTACCCATGCAAGTAGCTCAGGTGGGGGTGCCTTTACCAGCAGTACCCTGGTACTGAGCAGGCATCGGCATCTGACAAAGCCTGTGGCGTGATCATCTTTACTGGTGTTATCAGCTCCAGCCACTGTGACCTTGGCTGTGGTGTTGGTATGGGGGGTCCTTTCCATTACCACATGAGTTCTGATACTCAAAGGATCTCTGTGTCAGATGAACCAGAGTCCCAGTTGCTGTCAGGTACTGAATATCTCACGATGCCAAGACCTTGGGCTCTGAGTGGCAAATCTGTGCCACAGGACTCTCCTCCATCCTCCTTGTCTGCTTTTCCCTTCCCTTCTCCCATGGGAGAACATGGAGGAAGACTCCCAGTTAGTCTCCTCAATTCCCTCTCTCTCTTTCTCTCCATTGGGGGTTCTCTAACATTCCTCTTCAGGGAAAACTGCAGCTCATCTAGGATGGTGGAACCAACCCAGTATGCCACCCCTGCAATGGCCCTATTGGGACCTATGGGCTGGCTATTGGCAACAATTCAATAGACTTCCGGTACTGTCCCTTAGGGAAACTGAGGTTACACCATCCTCCTCTACCCTTTCACAGCAGGAAATGACATTTGAGGAACTGGAGGGTAGGTCAGAGGAGGAAGTCACCCATTTAATTGTCGTCACTTCCTTTTAAAAAGTTGCGTCTATAATATAGCTTGAGCTAAGTTGGTGAGCCAGAGTCACTTGTCCATGTGCAGCAACACTGGGATGGCTCTGCAAGACATCTGAATAATTGGGTGCCTCAAAGTGGTGATGTGGCCATGGAATTTGAGTAGCACCATGTACCATGAGTACCCCTGCCTTTGGCAGCTTTCTGAACTTTAGCTGTGCTATGCCTATCCTATACTCAACCTCTTCCCTGATTCTGAATAAACAACCCTAGAGTTTCCAGATGTTGGCATCCATTGACTGTTCTAAGAATGCCTCATGGAACATCACTTTGTGCATTGTCATGTATGCCAACAGACTGCCACAGAAAATAGATTTTTCTGCTCCTTTTGCACAGCCACCTAACTCAGCAGAGAAATGATGGGTTTGCAGTCCCTTTCTGCCTCATCCTCACTGTGTTGTGAGCTGTGGCAACCTGCTGCAAGTAATTCCTGTACCAGTAAATACAGTTGTCTTTAACCTTTTCATATGTCTTATATTTGGGAAAGAAACTTGCTGCCTTGTTTCACTAGCTCTTGGAGGAAAACTGTTCACTTTCAGCACTAATAAAGGCAAACATCAACATAGGTCTCTTCCCCCCCCCCCCCCCCCCCAAAAAAAAAAATGCTTGAGGAACTTTATTTGTCAGACTAGTACACAGAATACTTCCTATGGGTTGGGGTCAGGGTTTTGCCAGCTATTGATTTTGTGAAATAGTAGACAGAAAATCACTTCTGCAGTCTGTGCTAGATAGCTTTATTAGAGGTCTCGGTGACATAATGCACTTAAACCCATATATAAAAAACTCTGTTATGAGAGATTGTTATGAACTAAATAAAACTGCAGAAACAGAATGGACCCCAAAGGAATCTCAACTTCTTTAAGTCCCAGGATGGGATACAATGTGTTTGGGAGGGGAGCAAGAAAGGGTTACTTTGGAGGTTCATGAATTGTAGATGGACCATGAAAATACACATTTTTACAATATTGTCTCTCAATGGAATTTCACAAAATACACAGATAACGTGAGTTGTGATTTTTGGTGGGTGGTACATTTCCTACCCCCGAGGAGTTTCTAGAATTGCCTGTTCTAAGGATGCCTAGAAATCAACTTTCCAAGTTCCCACCTCCTCCTTACCCCAATTCACGTGATCTTACATTGAAGTAATAGTAATAAATAAGGAATTTTTCATCGTTGTAAAATCTTGCAGGATTTAATCAGGAAATCTAGTTCAACTTTTGGCTCTAGCGAGGACTATTTTTACCTTTTTAAAAATGGGTATTGCTAATACATACATTGTCATTGGGGGAGAGGAGGAATCTAAAGTGGACTAGTACTGCACCAAACTTCATAGAAATACTGCAAGCAAAGTGGGAGATCATTGTACACACACCATAGCAAGTATCTTATTTTAAATAATTAAGATGAAGTACCACACTTGTTTCTTGACCAGTGGATTGCTTTCCTGTGCAACAGTCCCAGGCTCCATGGCTTTGCTTTGGTTTTTCAGTCTCCAGACAAGTAGGAATCTGGAATTCAAGGTGGTCTGCAGTATTGTGCCTTTCTGATGAAAGAACATTTCATGTCATTTCTAAAGAATCTCCTGCTGCTGAGCAATGAACAGGCTATAATAAATATAGGTTTTTATACTATGTAGTTTTGGTGGATTGCAGAAGACTCTCCAGTCCTCAAAGAGTAAAAAATTGCTGGGTGTGAACTCTTTCCCTTGGAATCTGAGTGACTCAAGGGAGAGAGAGATCTGGAAGTAAACCAAGGGAATAAGGGATCCAGTGACAATCTGCAGGGGGAAAAAATAGTTAATCCCTGAAGAAAGCACATGGAAGAGGAAGTAATTATCAAAATGCAGCAGACAGAGTACAGAGAAGATTGTTCTAGTTTTGAGAGTGTAAGAACAGAATCATGAACTGACTCCTGGTGAATTAGGTATCTGAGGTGTCAGAAAAACACCGCACACTCTAAGCGTGAAGGTAAAAGAGAAAAGTACTTTAAGCATAGGTGGTATTGGCGAGGCATGTGAGGTCAAAAGATGGCTTGCAATGGACCATGTTGAAACTCTCTCCCTACCTTGGATTACTTATGAACAATTTATCCCCAAATTCCCCTTCTTTCCCGCAGCAAATAGTGCGAGGCTACATGGAAAAGAGCAGTTAGACATTTTAAAAAATACTAACCTAAAGCAAACAGCTGCCAAATGATCTCCTGGGAACCCCTAGCCCATCCACCTTCCAATGCTGTGTCCCTCGTTGCTTTGAGCTTGCCATGTTTTTCAGTAGCTTGTCTCACTTAGGTAAAGCCAACCGTATCCTATTTGTAGATAAAACTGCTTTTAACCCCTCTGATTGCAGAGAAGTGGATTTTCAAAGCTAGGCCAAGGGCTGTGGAAATCCAAATCTTGGACTGAGCTACAACTAACAGGTGGCATCTCTATTTGAACATTGACCGATCTGCTGTTTTTAGGATTTGTTCCATGGCTAGGTGCATACAAGAGTGTGCTGGAAAACTAGGGGAACCAGATGAGGAAATATAGCCTTTCAAGGAACATGCCTCCTCTTTTAAAGAAAAGAATCCCAGTTCTTCTGAAAGACGTATAGCTTCTCTTCAAGTAGAAGTATAAATCCATATGTTGGAGCTGGTTACTAGATGAAGAATTCATCTGTTCTCTCTCGCTAAGCTTTGATTTTTTTAATGGTTGTTTTAATTGTAAGATTTAAACTTATCTCATACTCTCCTTACAGATTGCAAGGAAACGGCACAAAGTTATCAGTGCTTTCAAGAGCCCCCATGGCCAGACCAGACCCCCAGCATCTCTCAAGCACATTGTTCTCATGCCTCTCTCGCAGATCAAGAAAGTGCTAGACATCAGGGAGACAGAAGGTCTGTGTTTGGAATGGTGTTATAGCTAATAAACCCAGTGGGGGAATGGAGGGGGAGATAGAACACTGAAGTGTTCTTATAATCTATTCTGAGAACTAATTATGTGATTACACTTCAACTGACAGCTACAAATGCTAATGTTCTGGCTTGAAATCCGAAAGCAACGTGTTTTTTTATTTAAAGATTGTTTACCTGCTGGCCAATGATCTTGAAATAACCGCTAAAGGCCATATTGACAAGAGCCAGCCAAATGGCACTGTGATCCTGCAATAAAAAAATAAGCCTACAGATCTTTTAAATACAGCCCCTGATCTGCTGAGTGGTTTTTTTGTTGCTTGGCCCATTGTTGTTTCCACAAATACAAATCTTCATTTAAAATGTGGTGATGGTACTCAAGGAGCTATCCATGCTACCTGAGGACAAAGGCTTAACTTAACTCGTGTTACCACTTGGTCACGGTTAGATTAATGTTTCACAGTAGCAACAGTTCATACCACATTATTCAGCGTTGTAGCAGCAATGCCATCATAAATCTGTATTTAGAAGCTTGTAATTGTTGTAAACATTTTCTGGTTAGAAATTAAAATACAATAATGTTTCACTTCAAGCGATCAAACTTTTTTGGCTGGTGTTCTCTAGAGCTCTTCAGCAGATCTTACTGGGTTTGTATGTTTTTTCAGAGTTTAAGACAACTCTTCTGAGTAAGAAGTAGGAAGAGGCCATCTATCTAGTAAGCAGGCAGCCTCATACAGTCTAGCTGGAACTTTAGATTTAACTGCAGTCACTTTTTAAACTGGTATTAACAGAGTGCTTGTTTCTACTGTAGCCTAATTATTTGATGAAAGAGACACTAGAGTAGACTGACAATGAATTTTAGCCTCTGGGTTTCTTCCCACTAGAAAGATGATCCATCGGTGACAATAGAGTATCTGAACTCTTCCGACCAAGTTCTAGCCCACGTTTCTGAAGCAGTGCTGAGCACTGTCTGTCTACACTTGCCACTTAATTGTGTTCAGCACTGGTTCAGCTGCCCCTGTTGGTTGTCAGCAACGGGTCACTTGTCCAGCATAGACTGGGTTTAATGTCAATATCCTTTAAGATGTAATTCTAACAATTCTGTTTAGTCAAACTGGTATACCTCAAATGGTCAAACTTCCTCCATAATAGAATAAATAGAAGCTTCAATGTTGCTTCTCAAAGTGCTCTACAAAATAGGGCAGGCATCACTTCCCTCTGCTTTGCAGGTGAAGAAACTGGACCTGCCCAAAGTTGCAGAACTGAGAAGAGAATCCAAGCTTTGTTACTGCCATTTCCCTATCCATTAGACCATGCTGCCTCTAAGGCTATGTCTACACTTCAATTAGACACCCGCAGCTAGCTTGTGCTAGCTGACTCTAGCTAGTGGGGCTCAAGCTAAGGGGCTGTTTTAATTGCAGTGTAGATGTTCAGGCTTGGGCTAGAGCTCAGGCTTTGGGACCCTCCCACCTCACAGCCAGAGCCCGAATGTCTACAGTGCAATTAAATAGCCCCTTAACCCAAGCACGGCTGGCACAGGCCAACCACAGGTGTCTAATTGCAGTGTAGAGACATACCCTAATAGTCTTTAACTTGAACCAGACTGCTACTTAAAAGTAAGTCATAAGATTACTTGCTTAAAATCTGTGGTGTTCGTTTTTTTTTTTTTTTTTTTTTTTTTTCAGAATTGTATGAAGGTTGACTGTCCTCTGTTTGGAACAGTGTGAACTGAATGTTTTTGTCTTCAATTGTAGACTGCCACAAAGCTTTTGCCTTGGTTGTGCGGCCACCAACAGAACAGAACAACTTGTTGTTCAGTTTTCAGATGACAACTGAGGAGCCTCCTAAAGAGGATTGGCTGAAGATGCTGTGTCGGCACCTAGCGAACACAATTTGTAAAGCAGATGCTGTAAGTTCTCTAGTACTAGGTTATCCGTAAAAATAGTTCATCACAAATGTCTTTTAGATAGTTCCTTGTGATAACCGGAAGAAACGAGGCCTTGGCATATCCACAAGCTAACAGAATAAAACTTCTCTGGTGATTAAGAGGGGTGCTGAGGCCTACTCCTTAACCATTAGGTTTTATAGAACCTAAGCATTTTTTAAATAAAACTTTTTTTAATGGTTATGATAACAGTCCAAGGTCTGTAGTATAGACATGCCCTATTGTATCTATACGGAATTATCTTTTGGGTCTTTCACCAGTGTAAGCCAGTCAGTGCAGTTCTCTCTGCACTGTTGTAGCATTTCTAACCATAGGCATTTTCATTAAGATGTAGAAATTGACTGTGTATAATCCCGTAGTTCGTTGGTCTGTATAGATCGCCTGATAGAACAGAGGTATGAAATGCTTTTATCTCAGTGAGGCATAGAGCCCTAAAGCATCTTTCATCACCAACTGGAATGTTCTAAGGTGTCAGCCTTCTGCCAGCACCCCTTTAAGCATTTCCAGTGTGTATTTTCAGACCAGAAGCCAAAAATAAAAAAATTACTAACTTTGAAATACAGCACAAAAATGGTAGCAGGGCAGGGACCTTCCAGCTAACATTCTCATTATCTCTCTCTCTCTCTGCGCGCAAGTACGTACACACACACTGGAGTGAACAGCTGGTTTGAGTTTGATGTCTGTGTTCAGCATGCTATTTATTTTCACCATACAATCTGTTAAATATTTGATGCTTCTTTAAGGCTTAAAAAAAAACCCAAAACTTTAAATGAGTCTTGTCTTTCCATGAGGACACTAGTTCAGAAGGTGTGTACTATTTCTGATCCACTGGCTCACTTTGAATGGATGAACTTCTGGAGCAGGGGTATTTTAACCCTCTTCCTTCCTTCCTCCCCCTCTCCCCCACAGTAAAAGATAAATACTTCTCTCAGGATAAAATGACAATTTTGCTAAGTGGGCCAGCCACCCATCTGTCAGTTCCTTTAATTGTCTCTCTGTCGCCACTCAATTCTAATAAGTATAATAGTAGAAATGGGGTATCATAATCTGTTACTAATGTTCTGTCACATTACAGTACAATAGAAAAGCACTTGACCCCTCACTATTTCCAATGTGGAATATGACATTCTGAAACGCACCTTGCCTGCATAGAAAGATAGTCCATTCCTAACTACATCTAGTCCTCAAAGTGGTAATATACATTGGTGTCTACTTAAAGGCAGCAGCCCCACCACACTTTAAAGCAACACATTTCCACCCTGAATGTGCCCCCATCTTTAGCTGGATTTGAATACCAAATAGAATGGAATCTTTTTGCACTTTAGGGGGTCAAAAACTTGATTCTCTTCTCCATCTGTACCTGGCTGCCGCACCCTTTCTGAAAAGTCTGTGATGTTGGATAAGTATGCCTCATTTCTCATAAATGACCTAGGTATTTACAAGTCTGCCACATGGTGGCAGTAAAGGCTTTAACTCCAGCTCTGCCTAGTAGCACTGCAGTGAACAACGTTGTCATAAGCTGTTGTTGAAACTTAACTGTGTGTGTACAGTCTTCTCTGGGCAGCTTTCCTCAGACTTCACAAAAGATCAATTCCTTATCCCTCACATAAATAGTCTAATCTAAAGATTCCTGTGATGCTACTGGAGTTTCAGAACGCAGAATATGAAAAAATTATTGGGATGTCAGTGACTCTTCTTTTAAAACTGGCAAGTAAAACTATAAAAATACGTAAAGCTTCATCCTATCCCATGCACTAGGGCACTGCTCTTAATTACGTAACTGAGTATTCTACATTTTGTATCACTACAGTAATGTTAATTTCTATTCTCTGGAGGGGCTTGGGAGCTTCTGAAGCACTTTTTACCAAACATAGGCCAAAGGTATCAATCTTAACTAGAAGACTGTATCTTTTTGAAGACTATCCATTCTGTCCATTTAGAATAGTGGAGTGTCTTGCCTTGCCAAGATTCCACTACATTTACAGTTAAAATGTGTGTACCCCTTCACATCAGGCCTGGCTGTTTAACAATTTCAGATTTGACCCACTTGGTTTGCTTTGGTCCACCCTGATTTTGAAAATGGGGCTAAGGTCTCCTACAAGAGACTGTTCTAGTAGCTAGCTTCAGTAAATCGAGTAAATCCAAATAGCAGCTGCAAGATTAAGTACAGGTACATTCGCTATCCATTCTCCAGTGAAATTTAGGGATCTTGTAATTATTTATCAATTCCTGTTTGATTTTAGAAGATTAAACTCAAATTTTTGAGTGTACTCAAAGATGTGTTGGAAAAATCCTGGTGGATTTGTGCACCTGTTCTTATAGTTCTGCCTGTCTGTAGGAAAACCTTATTTACACTACTGATCCTGATTCAATTGACATAAATACGAAAGATGTGGACAGTACGTTGAGTAGGGCATCCAGGGCAATCAAGAAAACATCAAAAAAGGTAAGTGTTTAATTCCTTGCTTGCTAAGTAATTTACCTGATCTGTGAACCTTCTTAGTCACACCAAAACCTACTAGGGTCAGTGTAGTCAAGAAATGTATGTTGGTATTTCTGCCAGTGCTGCCAAAGTTCGTTCTCTCTCTATATCTATAGATATAACTGATTAGGAGGAGAAAATGGAATTGGGTTTTTTGTTTTGTTTTTAATTGCAGGATTGTAAAGGCATCCAAAAAATTTGCCTTTACTTTTTATACATTAAAGGAAATTCCATGAGATCAGTTGTGCTGCAGAGTTTCAATGTGACTGTTCTGTGAGCTACGTAAAATGAAGAGTCTGTGCTAATTCAACTCATGGTGTCCAGACCACATGTAGTATTCAGCTGAAGGGGCAGGGATTGAAAAGAGAGCATGCACAGGTTGACTATTAAAACACACCTCTAAGATGGTCTATAGAAAGCACTGTAGGACATGGTCTCTCATTGCAAGGTCTCTAGACTGTTAATGTAATTCCACAGCAAATCAAAATGTGAATGCATGTTAGATGCTAATGATCTCACGCTAAGACAATGTATGTAACAACTCTTGTCAAACTCTGCAGGTTACAAGAGCATTCTCTTTCTCCAAAACACCAAAGAGAGCTCTTCGAAGGGCTTTAATGGCACACAATACAGTAGAAGGAAGGAGTCCCTGCTCATCTAGTGAAAGATACTTGGGCAGCCGCCTGACCAGTACATCCTCATTAGCAGTAAGTGACTTGGCTGTACTGTCTAAATGGCATAACCTTAATTTTGATAAAACTGTATTAATTTTGGTGCACAGAACATATTCTTACATGGCAACCTCTTATTAAACGAAGTCCACAATGCATATGCAACCCTTGTCTATACTTTAAAAAAAACAAAACAAAAAAAACTTCATTTATATTCTGGTTTGAGTAAAGTCACTTAAGATGTCCCATTAGTCTGTAAAATGCAGAAAACTCTGCTGTATCATGGGAAACAAGGAGCGAGAAATGCACTATGCAGATTCCAAAAGTGACCACCTTATAAGAGTGATCGTGCCCTCTCATGGCAAGACGAGAAACTCCTAGCACAACCTGAAATGAAATAATTTCTGAAGCTATCCTAGGATGAAGTATACAACTGGTTCGTGTAACTTTGAATGGGTAAATTTCCCATAAAAACAGACATCCTGTGCTGTCTTACCTCATTAACTTCTATACTCATGGACTCTAAATGGGGGTGGGGAGCCAAGAAACTACAGCGCCCCCCCCATCTCCCCCCGAAAGGATACTCAGTGTGTCATAGATTTGGGGAGGGAAGAGGATCTTAGTCTTCAGTGTCTAAAATAACATACTGCTACTCTTTTTTTTTTTTTTTTTTTCTCTGCTGTAGTTTAAGAACTATAGCAATAGACACTCAAGTTGCCAGCACAATTGACTATAACAGATGGGACTTGGTAGGATTGAAAATAAACTAAACACAATTTACTCAGAATTTAACGTTCTAATACCTGCTCTTAGCTCTGTAACTTGTTGAAAATTTCCCTTGTAACTCTCATTGTGGTGTTCTCCTATAGTTGCCTTTCAGGGTATCCCCTGTGGAATAGGGGTAATAAAGTATAATGTGCATGCTAATAGCCCACTGATAATCAACCCAGTCAAAGTATTTCTTCACTCTGCTGCTTGAGTTAAGGATGGTAGCATATGAACTAACATTCTGAATCCGATCAGTGGTCAACCTAGTGCAGTGTGTCTAACAGTAGCCAGAAATAGCTGCTTCAGAGGAAACTGGTAAAAGCCCAGCAGAAGGTAACTAAGGAATAAATTGCCACAGGGATAGTTGCATCCTACCTCCCATTAATTAGAAGTTGGACTTATGCTGTGAGCATCCCCCTTCCCGAAAAAATCACTTACAGATTTAATTTTTATTCCTCCTCCCCTCTTGCTATTGTATCTCTGGCTATCCTCATTCTGGTACAGTTTGTATCTCATAAAAATAGCTGCATTCCAGTCATGCCTTTTCTCTACCTCCTATGTCCTTACATAGTTGAGCATTACCCTTAAACATGTCAGCAGAACTACCAGGGATTGGTTGAATCCCTTTATTTTCTGTGCATTATCAAGATGAATTCAAAATCTCTTGATGTTCTTCCAAATAGTAAACTACCAAACATACAAGTTGACAGCATGGCATCCATCCTGTGCTTAGGAAAAGGGCAGCTGTGGTTAAAAATAATCCAACCTGCAGCTAAATCCGTTATGAAATCAAGTGTTGCATTTGCATGGCGCTAAATGGCAATTTTCACAGTTTTCAAGGTAACTACATCTCTCACCTCTTTGTGGCCTCCTTAAGGACACCCACCCTCTAGGTGACTGCTAGGACCCTGAGAGTTGGAGTCCCGCAACTCTTTATCTAGATCTAGAATGTAATTCCTCCTTCAATTCACAGATTATTTCATCATGCTTGAGTTTTTCATTGAGCACCTGCGGTTCTGCTTGCTCTCTGGGGCAATGACCGTGTCAAAGCAAAGAGTCTCTTCAGATCAAAAGAGTACATATCTTAAAAACCCCTCACATGCTAGTCTTGACTTACCAAATAGTTACCCATATTTCATTTCTCCAAGTCCTTCAGTATTTGGCCCTCTTGGTCAGTGTCACTGATCAGGTGAAAGTGACTTTTCCCCCACTATGTTAGGGTGATCACTTTGAGACCCTGACTAATAACCAAAAACAGTATAGAGTTAAATTAGCACATGCAACTTCCCCCAGGAGGTAAAGCTACTCTAGACTTGCTACTTGCCTAGGGATTTGCAATAATTACCCCAGTGATTTTTTGTTCCAGCAGGCAGCCCTCTAATTCCGCCTTGGGATTGTATTCTGGATCCTAGCTCTTAAAGTTACATATAACACTTCTATAAAGTTGATTCAATTGTCTGAAATTTTGCTTTGTATATTGCTGTGACAGATGATATAGACACCTGGGATACCCAGTCAAAGCAGCGCTTCATGTAGGCGTTTCAATGGCCTAACACACAATAGCACTGATAATGTGTACCCAAGAGCATCGTTTGGATGGGGAAAACGACTTGTGAATTTGTCATTACTTCAATTTAAGACCATTAATACAATCTCCACTAGAAGCAAACTATTGCAGAAAGAGTACTGAACTTGCTTGTATGCATTATTGAACCTGTTTAAAGTGCTATGGCATGATCTCGCTGCTGTTCCTGCAAAATTAATCTGTTGAAGATATTGAGTAAGTTTTTAAAATTCGTAGAACATAAGAGCCCACTAAGTTTCTTACAAAGAGGTTCGAAGGAATTGTTTAGGTGAAGTGTTTTGTCTAGATAATATCCTGGCCATCAGTATGTACAATTCTTTTTATTTTATTTATTTATTACTTAGAGAAATGGCATTGGAAATAAGGCACAATAAAAGAATAGCCAGTGAATTTATGCAGTGTCTGCACTAACTCTTCACCCCCCCTTCCTATTTGTAGATTGCTCGTTCCTCTTCTACATACAGCCTAAATGGATCTGTCAAACATGTCGTTAGTGTTCAGCGCTCCAATTCTGTTGATGGGAGCTCTCAAAGTTCCAGGTCTCGACCTGTGCTCTGTCCTGACTCTCCAACTAGCCGTCCTTCACATGCCAGAGAAGGAAAAACTCTTTCCAGCCCTGAAAGGTTAAATGGCCACTCGTTGGCCAGACCATGTCCCATTCCTGTCATTACTACCACTTGTGATGTAGGAGATGACCGGAGTGGTGTTGAGAACAGTTCCAGCGTCAAACCCTGATCTTTAATGCCCACGTTGTATAAAGTGAGCTTCCTAAAGATTCTCCTATGGAGCACAACTACTAAAAGATTAAAGAATCAGTCAAATGTTTCTAACGGGTGCAGGGTTTTCCTTGGTCTGTCTTGGTGCACATCTCAGCTCCCATTAGGCTACTTAACATTTCTTCTGTTGTTAACTAGTTGGGTTTTAAATGGGGAATTTAAATTCTTTGGAAATGGAATTGACATCACTGGTCTCAAGGGGTTTTGGATTTCTTTCCAAGTTTTTTTAACCATGTTTGCCCTACGATGGCATTGAAGTGCCTCTTTTATATTTACACATTTAATGTAAATATGGGCGAGTCTTCATACTGAAGTAAAAATTTTGACGCATGAAATTCTGGATTCAGCATGGAGTCTATTGCCTCTGATTGCAAATATGGAAGAATTCTAGAGTACAACTGTTGAGACTTTCATGAGCCTTAAACAGTGAGTTTTGCAATTATCATCTGCTAAAAACCTTCATAAGAACATGTTTCTCTTCTAGGTCAACAACTAAAGCACAACTATAGTACCATCACTTGTTATCACTTCAAGTGAAATTAAACTTCTGAGGTTGTAAAGAAAATTTTTTAGCTCTTAAAGCAGCTCTTACAACTATTCTATTAATTTTAGTTTCAACTTTTGCTTAGCAACAAACTGCTAAGCCTGCAGATCACCTTAAAATCCACTGATAATCAGTTTTGCTGAGACTTGTTCACAACATCAGAATAGCAAGCCTTTTGTCTAGTTTTCAATCATATACAGACATATATAGGCTAAGACTATTCAGTAATAAACTATCAAAATTTAAGTTACACTTTTTGTGGCTTTTTTATACCAAAGTGTCGTCTGTAAGGGTCAAATCAGTAGTTTTTGAGGAATCTTGAAAATATGGTAAGAGCAGAACCAGTTCAAGTGGCTATGTAGCTAGAGGAAGTTCATCTCAATCTTTCAAGGTTTGCTAATATAGCAAACTGTGTTATAACATGTTCTGCATTTGAAAACTTGGAAGGAGATACTATGCTGTTGTAAAAGCATGAACTGCACAAGGATGTGGGATAGATATGTTTGCTTTATTAAGAATTCTTCAGAAGGTCTCCTAGTTCTGTGCATACCTCTCAACAGTTTTTTGTTATGGGGGAAATCTTCATTTTCTATAACGAACTTATCTGTGTGTCTTACCCACCAAGTTTGTTATCCAAAACTTGAAAATGCCAATCCTTAAAATTAGGGGTTAGCAGACTACTTCTATTGAAGAAACTGGACCCACTGTGTCCCCCTTATTTTGGGTCTTGAAATGTTGAGCGGTATGACTACAACACTGAGACTGATACCTTGATCATATTAACAATTTTTTTTTTTCCTCCCCTACCAGGGTATCCCTTCTCCTTCCTTGGTCAACCTTCCTTCAATGTTTGCAAAGAGGAGTCATACCTTAAGTCGATCAACAACCCACTTGATATGAAGTAGGCTTAAAATGAACTACTATACTGTAATGACTGACAAGCAACTGGCTGTTCAGATGACCTATTACTGACATTAATGGTACTTTAGTCATTGTCGCTTAGTTACCTAACAGATTGCTAACTTGTAGGGACTCTGACTAGTACTGAAGCAGATGACCTGGTCAAGCAAACAAGTGGAAAAACTTGATCTAGGCTTAGAAATAATGTATTCTTTTGAACAATCCATTTCCTCACCGGCATAATGTAAACACTTTCTTTCAACAAATTGTCTCCTTTTTGCAATAAACTGTTTTGGTGTCAAATGCTGAAATTAAGAAGTCTCTCTTTCTTGAGTCATCCACTGGATGATGTTCTTCAGTTCATCTAGAAGAGGTTGCTTAACTTCATCAATTGGCTCTGTACTCTTAAAAGCTAATGCATGGACCATTGACTAAACTGAAATAGTTTGATATGCCCTTTAAAGTATGACAGTTGGCCTGTTATACAGCTGCTTTTTCTGGGTATTCTAGAAGATCTAGCGTGTTTGTGCATGAATGTACTTGGAGTGGTCTACTGCATATGGTCCTTCATATTTTCTGTGCATCCTTTTCTAATCCAATACATCCAAATCCTATAACTGGCTTAGCCACCAAAAGTAACTTGATCTGATAGCGAATTAAAACTAACACTTTTTGGATGTGGCAGTCCAAGGAAAAACATCACTGTACTTAAATTGTATTTATAGCCTTTGAGTTGAGACTATTTTTAAAACTGTCTCAAGACCCTTGTTTAACTACTTTTTATATAAAGTTTATTCGTGCACAGGCTCCTCCCAGTGCAAAGCTGAAATTGTGGACCTGGTTTCAATTTCTAACACTAATATTTTTACTTGCAGGTTTTTGGTGTATAATTTCCAAAACCTTTTTCTACATCTTTGCTATATTTAGTCTTTTTCTGTATTTTTTTTCTTTGCAAGCTGTACATTTTAAAATAACCACGTTTTCACTCTGTATTATCCAACGCCGTCTCAGGAATTGTCCAACTGTGTGTATTTCTGCACTTAATAACTTTGAACTAATTGCCTGTATGTCATGTGTGGCATTTCCAACTCTAAGATTCCATTTAACCGCAAAATGCTACTTTTTCTGTTATATGTAATTAGTGCTGCTTTTGAAGATGTCAGCCTGTTACTTCTGTATTTTTAAGATAGGTTTTTTGCCAATATAAATCATGTAAATAAACTGTTTAAAACAACATTGCTTACTGTTGTACTAAACAGACTTTTCAGAAAAGTCCAATGAGTCTGTCAAGAGCATTACTGCATCAGGAGCTAGTCTAGAAGCTTGTTTAGTGAATCATAGTAATATAGTGCCAGCCCACTAAATATATATATACCCACCAAGGTTCCTGTGAAATTCCTTGTGAGGATTTACTACTGTGGATACTGTTCTATCAGTGTGTTGCATATTTTCTGACAATATGACTATCTTTGGGTTCCTGTTTTTGAAGAAAAAGTAGCTATATCTTCCAAGAGGAAAATCCCTAAAGTACAGAAACATGCTCTGAAAGCTAGCTGTAGGATGGATGGAGATTGATTCTTCCTTAGACTGTAATAATATTATCTTTCAGTATATTTCATCATAAGATTGCTGCTTACACTACATTACTGGTATCAGAAATATAATGCTTTAACTTTCCAGTAAACTGCAAAGTGCCAAACAATGAGCTTTCTCTTGCTAGGTCCTGAGCACTTTTATCCCATTCACTTGAGTCCCTTGTTGTATTGGGCCCTTGTTTTCACTTAAAACTAACGCACAGGACAAAGCTGTATAAGGGTGTCATGCTGTCCGGAGTGGTTCATCACCATGAGTGCCAACCTCAGGGCAAACTGTCAAAAAAACATGATAGATGTTCTAAAATTAGATTTCACCAAACCAGTAACAAATGTGAACTCCTGAAGCACTATAATTATCTTACCGTGGAGTCCTAGACAGTCCCCTTGGGCACAGTCTCTTACCTCCCAGACAAGCAGGACTTAGTGATAAACTAATCTTACCCCAAAGATCTCAAAATATTCAGGTTGATCCCAATCCCAAGATACCAGTCACTTACCCCATGTTAATTTGTACCGTAGGTGTCTCACCGAAGGCAATGCTTGTAGCCAATCCTATAGTAAACTAACTAAGGATTTATTCACTAAGAAAAATAAGGTTTTTTTACAGTTTAAAGCAGGCAACATATTTAAACAAATGAGTTAGTCTATGCTTCCAAAAAGTGACAGATGTAACTGTCAGCATTGAATGCCTTTTAAGGCTAAACCAGGTTAACTGGGGAATCTCTGTTTTTGTTTCCTCACTCCAGCCCTGTGAAAGTCCAAACAGCAAAGGGAGAGAGAAATTCTAATTCGGCTATTTTTATTTTCTTCTTCCAAAATTCAAGGTGATAGGATGAGCTTTCTTGCACGTAGCACCTTCACGGCTGTAAGAGGACCATCAGCCCAGTCTTTGTATCATGACGTTGCATGATGGCCCATTGAGTCTTGATAGCCCTTGATTACTGGGGAACCATTCCTCCTGCCTGGGTTCATAAATTCAGAGCAGGCATTTTCACAGCTATAGAACAAAACTTAAGTATTACCTTTATAGCATGAGATTCAGACATTCTAAATAAGATTAATGCATACAATCATTTTTTATAGAGACTAAATGCATCCTTACAAGTCTAACGTCTCTCTTGAGTAAGACTAATGTACAGGTGAACTGGTCTGGTTTCCAGCTATGAATTTGTCAGTGCTCATCTGGTGCCTAAAGCCCTGGTGAGAGCTGGCACCTGGTCTACCATCATCACAAAGGCCAACCAAGGGACAAGGTCACACGATATTTATGTATAGATCTTTCTGGGTGAGAGATTACTAGCTGTGTTCTAATACAATGTCACAAGAATGCCTTGATGGAATTACAGCTTTCTATTGTATAGTTGTAGATCTATTCTGTATGTG
Source organism: Trachemys scripta elegans (assembly GCF_013100865.1). NCBI lineage: Eukaryota > Metazoa > Chordata > Testudines > Emydidae > Trachemys > Trachemys scripta. The sequence goes on from NC_048306.1 coordinate 89,728,644, forward strand.
GTTATAATAAATGCTGCTATCAACATTGTCAACTATATTTCTCAGCTATGCTGACATGAGTCTTAGACTTTTATGTGGGAAGCCCCCAAACTCACTGTAATCAATAGGGTTCCAGTGTACCAATGGAAATAAAGCAAAGGCATGCTGACTAGCTCAGTTAGTTCTGCCATTCCCACAACCAAAAAATTATATGTATAATGTTCAGGAACCCCCCCTCCGCCCCCTGGTTTTCTTTAGCAAGTCTTTTACATTTTGTGAAGGCAAGATTCAAAGTAAAATAAATTGGATACTCTAGGTTCAAACCTCAAATGGAGCTGGATTAAAGCCGCCCCCCCCCTTTCAAGGCTTAACTAATTTTCCACCAGAATAAACCAAAACTCTGCCACTCTGTGTACACTCTACTTGGCCCTCTTGTAACTGCAGTCTGTCAAGACCTATCCTTCTGGATCAGCATGGTCCATTATTCTGTAATTTGGCCATGGAATCTACCCCACTGCCTGTAGAATTACTCCCTACCATAGAGTGCAGACTTACTTTTTTTTTTTTTTTAAACCTCACTCTAGCAGTGTCTGGATAAGAGTAGGGCTGTCAATTAATTGCAGTTAACTCACCCAATTTAAAAACAAAATTAATTGAGATTTAAAAAATGAATTGCTGTTTTAATTGCACTTCTAAACAATAGAATACCAATTGAAATTTATTAAATATTTGTTTTCTACATTTTCATATATATTGTATTCTGTTATATATTTTCATTTCAATTACATTTTTGATTAAATATTTGCACTGTAAAAATAAATAGTATCAATTCTTATAAGTACTGTAGTACAATCTTTGTTGTAACAGTGCAACTTACAAATATAGATTTTTAGTATTTTTTTGGTTACATAACTGTTTAGAGCTGGCCCAAGGGTTGAAGTGAAGGTAAAAAGCTGCTAGGAAACTTGAAAGGACTGCTGTAAACAGCCTAAGTGGGGTTTTTGTGGTCTGAAGTGTAAAACCTAGAAGTAGAGGCTCGTCTTTCCTTTATTGGTGGCTTGTCTTGTTTGCTCTTTCCTTTAGTTTTCTACTCCATAATTTGGCACAAATGGGTAGCAAGCCTATTGCACTTCAGGCCATGTTTCTCAGGCTTTAGCATGACTAGTGTGCTGTTGATCTCTCCTTGTTCATTTCATGCTCTGTCTGCTAATTCCTAATACTGAAGATTTCCTCTCTTCCCCCAACCAGTTGGATTCTCCTGTCTAGCTTCTGCTGTGAAGCAGACTCTGATACTTCAGGAAAGTGTTTTAGGCAGTATCTGTAGCTGATAATGGACACCTAGTGTACTAATAGATCATAAACAGGACACTTTCTTTTTCCTTCTGACTGGTCTTGACTTCTTTGCTTGCCTGTCTGAATTTGGCTGGGGAAGAGCTTACAAGTTGCAAACTTTGTGTGCTGGGAGAGGGGAGGGGAATTTGAGAACATTCTGCTTGTAATGTTTGAGTCCATCATTCAAAAAAGGTTAAGGAACAAAGCTGATGTAACTTGCAGTTCCTGTACTCCTCTTCAAATATGACTAACATGGCTTAGAAATTAATGCTTGAGAGGTTCTTTTAAACTATTTTCAACACTAGTTTTGGGCTGCAACAATAACATCAAATCCAGCAATTGAACAGAGACATTTTCATATCCCTTTCCTGACCAGACAGTGTAGAGCCTTATCTTTCAGATACCAATCTTGCTAGTTTTGTCCATACCTTTTTCTTCAGGGTTAGAATGCATAGCAGTAGTCTATCTAAGAGGTTGCATTTTAAATTGCTTTGGAGGTTTGAATTGGAGCAGAAGGTGCCTACTTTCTTGTTTTTAAATGGGGCATTCTATAGAGAGCACAGAGCAGGTGTGTGTAAAAGGTAGCTGTAATCAACCATTTTGTGCAGTGAACACTTGATGTTGTAAGTCCTTAACTGAAGATAAAATTCTTCGGCAGACTTTCTGTCAAGGAGGGTGTGGGAGGGAAGCTTGTTTCTGAAAACTCCAAATTTAAGAACTAGGAATTAAACAGTACCATTGTCCAAATGAGGCTGCTGATTAGTTTTACCCAAGACCTAGTTTAACACTAAACTATAGTTGCAAATAAGGGCTTGCAAATTCTACTTAATACTGTCCGGTCACCTTCTGTACTACTTATGCACCAACATGGAAAAGCTGGCAGGAAGGGAAAGTTGAACTATGAGTACAAAATTAGAATTACAGGCTAGATACTCATCTTGTTTACCTACACTTCACTCATGAAGATAATATCACATTTTTGGACTTTAGCACACTGGTTCATTTCATTCTATTTTGCCACTTAAAAAAATAATTTGGACTTTCATACTTAATCTTTCTTCGTCAGAGGGGCAAGGCTTCACTGGTGTGCTCTCAAGAAACAATGCACTCTTAGTTAATGGTCAGTGCACCTGGATGGGGCAGCCATCACTGCATTTTATAAATTGTGTTGTAAAAGGTCAAATGGATACCTCAGAGCTTCTGCATAGAGCTAAATTGTGCACTCTGTGTGGCAAAGGGCTGGAACCAATATCATCTGCCCTCAGGTAGCTTGGGAAATGGGCACATGCTTAATTCCTCACTTTCAGTGCTTTACTGCTACCAATGATATAAGCGCCAGAGTAGACCAGGTGCAGACAATCATGTTGTTGCTGGGAGGGGAAGGGGGGAGTCCTGTGTCTGACATACCCATTCCCAAAAAAGACTTTTTCCTTGATATTTAATTACAAATTTAAATCTCTTCAATGTTTTCAAATGGAGGCTCTAGTTCTGTTCACATCAACAGGCCAAAGTTTCTATTAAGAGGAAGGGTGAGAGTGGGGATAACATCCCCAGTCCTTCTCCCCCCACTTTTTTGGGGGGGGATGCCTTTCTGTGTAACTAGGCAAATCTGCCATAGATGGCGGGGCTGAACTTAGCAATTAGAGGTTTTGCAGTAGGTCTGCATAAGGACTGAGACCTCCCTATTCAAATGAGGTGCTAAAGTGCAGAGACTGTACTGCGTGGCCTTGTGTGCTGCTTTGTGACTGCATTGTAGTGACAGACTTGAGCAGCAGTTAATTCAGGGCATGTTTGTTCCCTGAATTGCTAAGAGCACCTGCCATTATAAATCTCAGGCTAGTGTCAAAAGCCCTTATTCTGCTTTTAGTATTGCCCCTAAGAGAGCCAGAATGGGGAACTAAGAGGATGGAATTCCTATTTATTATTAAAAAAAACAAACAAAAAAAAAAGCAGCGGGGTTAAAATACTAAAGACTTATGCAGTTCCATAACAGGTGAATAGTATAACTGGCAAACTGCATTAGTCTTGTAGGTTATTATGGCTTTGCGGTTTCACTAAACTCAATGTTTCCCAACCGCACAAATGGGTGACTATTTGTGTCAGGTAATAGTTTGAGATCCAAATTCCATTGTGTTAGGCATCATATAACCACATGAAAAAAATGTTTGCTGACCAAAGATTTTTATAATCCAAGGCTGGATGTAACAAGTGGGTGTAACAAACAGTGCAGTACCATCAGATAATGAACAGGGAGTGTTAGGAGGACATTCAAAGGGACTAACATAATAGAAGCAATAGTCATCAATAAATGATACTACATAGGTTTTCAGTCAATCAACTGTCAACCCTGTTGCTGCTCCTGACAGGGAACAGGTCAAACTGTCCTAACACCCAGTAAATCGTGCAGTTTGATCAAAGCACACCTTGGTGTGACTACTTGAGCAAGGGGAAACCATTTGGGAAATAGTGGGAGGGGACCAAAATTGCATGCACCAAAGAACTACTATCAACACCCATTTGCTCATAGCAGAATGGGCAGGACTGGAAAAAGCCATAGTTCACAGAACCAGCAACCCTTCACAACCACTTTACCTCTACTCCAGATGGATGTCTGCTTTGTTCACTGACTGGTGGGAGGAATGAAAGAATGGATGAAAGGGGTAGCTCCCACTGGAAAGAACCTTAAACTGTTGTAGCAATGACCTGGTCAGTTTAACTCTGTCAGGGGTGTGAAAAATCCACACCCTTGAGCTGCACAGTTAAACAGAGTCCCCGTGTAGATAGCACTGGGTTGCTACTGCCTCTAGGGGAAGTAGACTCTGCTCCTGGGAGAATCCCACTCTCTGGCAGAGGTAGTGACTGCACTATAGCGTTGTAAGTGTAGACTAACATCTTAGGGCTTGTAGAGTCACTGCTGCTAGCTTCTCTCCATAAATAAATAATTTAGCCTCTTAGATGTAAGGTATCCTGTAAAATGGTGGTTTTCAACCGGTGGGCCGTGGGTGCCCTGGGGGTCTGCAGACGAAGATTTCCAAAGGGATCTGCATCTCTATTTGAAATTTTTCAGGGGTCCGCAAATGAAAAATGGTTGAAAACCACTGCTGTAGAACACAGGATATTTAATAGTTCTTTATCTTTATATTACTTTTGTTCCTGTCTCAAAGAGCTTACAACCTATTTGTGTTCAGTCCCTGGTACAAAGGGGTCCAGGCCTGGGATTCTTAGATGCATCCCCATATTACAAATCTGGCTGTCCCCTGGTAATTTGTAAGCTTTTTTTCTCTTCAAATGTGGTTTAAAAAAATCCCCAGGTTTCAGCCACAGTAGTATATAGGAATGCCCTCTCCAACTTTTCAGGGGACCAGGGGTCAGTGTGGAAAGAACAATTGCAGCAGGCACTTCTTTAAAGCCTGCTTCACTTTCACTTGTGCCTTGGCAAAAGAGCAGCCCAGTGAATATTCAGCAGGCAAGGGAGGGTTCAGCGCTCCCTAAGTGAAAGCAATCTGAAGATGACTTATAGAAAACAAAGAACTTGTTCCATAAACTCAGCAATCCATCTTGTCAGTGGATGTACAAAATTAGAAGCTCTTAAAGAATAGGAGATTACGATGACTTGTACTGGCAGTTATTGGAAAATAACTGTAACTGGAAGAAATCTGATCTCTTTGGGGGTAATTCCTGCTCCTGCTGCAGCCTGCAGTCATTTTGCCACTGATTCAAGGGGGCTAGGATTTGGATTTCTGTGACCGTGTAGAGGAGCATCGACCTTCACCTATTGTCTCAAACCAGGAAATGAAAAGGCAATAACAATCTCCCCAGGAAAGGATTCCTACTCAGACTAGTTTAGGTGGGGGCATAACGTTCCTTGGAACCCTGCACTGCTGTCCATCCCACACTAAGGGCATGGCTACGCGCGCAGATGTAGAGCGCTGTGAGTTAAACCAGCCTCGGAAAGCGCAGCAGTGTGTCCACACTGTCAGCTGCAAGTGCACCGGCGTGGCCACATTTGTGGCACTTGCAGCGGCATTGGGAGCGGTGCATTATGGGCAGCTATCCCACAGAGCACTTCTTCCCATTCTGGCTTGTGGGAAGGGGGCGGGGAGTGCTGTGGCTTGTGGGAAGGGGGCGGGGAGTGCAGGGCATTCTGGGTCCTGTCCCAAAGCCCCGTGATGCATCGCTTCGCATCCTAGCAATCCTTGTGCTTCTGTCCACATTTGGCGCCATCTTTCAACGTTTTTTGTGCTGCGCGCTCTGTCTTCCCTGTCGGTCTGCAGGAGTGGATCCTGAAGTGCTGAGGAATATGCTGATGGGTCTCGCCAGCATGTCACGTTTGGCAGTCAAGTTACTCCTTAAGCTACAAACGGACAGTGATGAGTCTGACCATGATATCGACTCACGTAACGCATATGACATGAGATTGCTTGTGGCATTCAAAGACATGCTCATGTGGAACGCCGCTTTTGGGCTCGGGAAACAAGCACTGAGTGGTGGGATCACATCGTCCTGCAAGTCTGAAATGACAAGCAGTGGCTGCAGAACTTTTGGATGAGAAAAGCCACTTTCATGGGACTGTGTGAGGAGCTCGCCCCCATCCTTCGGCGCAAGGACACGAGATTGAGAGCTGTCCTGCCAGTGGAGAAGTGTGTGGCTATTGCAATCTGGAAGCTGGCAACTCCAGACAGCTACTGATCGGTCGCTAACCAGTTTGGAGTGGGAAAGTCGACTGTTGAAATCATGTTGATGCAAGTTTGCAGGGCCATTAATTGCATCCTGCTCAGAAGAACCATGACTCTGGGTAACATGCATGATGTTATGGCTGGATTTGCACAAATGGATTTCCCTAACTGCGGAGGGACGATAGATGGGATGCACATTCCAATTCTGGCACCAGTTCATCTAGCCTCAGAGTACATTAATCGGAAGGTGTATTTCTCTATGGTTCTCTAGGTGCTTGTGGATCACTGTGGGCATTTCATTGACATTAATGCAGGCTGGCCTGGAAAGGTGCATGACGCACGCATCTTTTGGAACACAGGCCTGTTCAGGAAGCTGCAAGCTGGGACTTTTTTCCCAGACCAGAAGATCACCGTAGGGGAAATCGAAATGCCCGTTGAGATCCTTGGAGACCTCGCTTACCATTTAATGCTGTGGCTCATGAAACCCTATACAGGGAGCCTCGACGGCAGCAAGGAGCGGTTCAACAACAGGCTGAGTTGGTGCAGAATAACTGTGGAGTCTGCTTTTGGCCGTTTAAAGGGCCACTAGCGCTGTCTGTATGGGAAGCTGGACCTGGCCAATGACAACATCCCCGTGGTTATAGCCCCGTGCTGTACCCTCCATAACATTTGTGAAGGGAAGGGTGAAAGCTTCACTCAGGCATGGACTTCGGAGGTTCAACACCTGGAGGCTGAATTTGAACAGCCAGAGAGCAGGGCTGTTAGAGGGGCCCAGCGCAGGGCTGCAAGGATTAGGGATGCCTTGAGGGAGCAATTTGAGGCTGAAAGCCACCAGTAATGTTTGGTGCCCTGCACGGGAGTGATGTGCAGTGGTTCCAATGTTAGTAGGAATCTGTGTTTGCTACACTGACTTGCAGTGCCTGTTGCTTTCCTGGGCTACGGTATCTTTTACTTAATGCAATAATAATGAATGTTTTCAAAGCCAAAAAAGCCATTTATTTAAAATAAAATTCATTTATTGAAAAGAAACACAATTGCTTGGGAAACAGAAAGGGCAAGGGGGTGGGGTGGGGAATGGTTCAATCACAGATCTGCATATGTCCTGTTCTCATACTCAGCTTCCTGTCTGGAGTGCTGTGCAATCAGTGCTGCACTTCAGGATGGCTATACTGCATGGTGATGGGGGTTGCATGCAGTGGGTAAGGGTTGTAGTTTTCAGGGCTGGGTGGTGAAGCTACAGATGTTGTTGGCAGTTTGTGGTGATGAGAACCCAGATGTTGGGGAAAGTGGGTTGGAGGTGACATGGAGGCACAAGGGAAAGTTTGGGGACAAGGGCTGCAGTAGGGGGGGTGTGGGCATGGTATGCTCTGCCTGCATGGCTACGAGTGCCTGGATCAAGTCCGCTTGGTGCTCCATAATGCTTATCAGCCACTCCGCGCTTTGTTGCCGGCACTCCGCGTTCTGCTGGCGGATCCTCCTTTCACTCTCCCTCCACTCCTGCGCTTTTTGATTTTCATTAAGGGACTACTGCATGACTTCTTTGCTTTTAAGTGGCCTCTTCCTAATTCTTTGGAGTCTTTTGGCCGGTGATAACACGGACAGCTGAGATCTCAAGGTTGCATCTGTAAAGGCAAAATGCAACACTTAACAGAGGCAGCATTGTTCACACCAGTAAGAGCAATGATTTGCCAGTTCTTAAAGATAAGCACAGTCTAACAATAGCAGAATTTGCCTGTCCCAAAGCAAGTGCACATAACCCAGAGGAGCCCCAAAATGGTGAGTAAGCACAGGGTCGAGGGGGACTGATTGTTTCATGGCCGTACTCCTCTGGAGTTCTGTGCCTTGGGGAGAGCCAACAGCTGCAGGGGGCCCCTATATTGAACATTGTCCCCACATTTTCCACAGGAGTTCATCCTGGAAGATATCTCGCTGCTGAGGGTGACCTGGGAAGCAAGGGAGGGTCTTCTACTACAATGCGGCTTCTGGCCTGGCTCATATGCAGCTTCCCTGTGTGCAGCAATGGTTCCCTCCGCCCCTCACAGCACCGTTGCGTGGACATGTTAGCCTGACTGGGACAAGGAGTACAGTAGCGCTCTCAAGGAACCTGCGCAAGCGCATTGCTCAGCTTCTGGCTGAGACCTTTGAAGAGATCACTGCGGCCGATTACTGCGATGTGAGAGAGCGCATCAACTCCCTATTCTGCATCTAGGCAGGCATTCAACCCTAACCCTCCTTGCCCCAGGAGCCCGCACCGAATAACTTCCTTCCCAAAATAAAAGCTGCTTACCGGGCACCTTCTCTGGTGTTTGTCCTTCCCCAAGCATCGGCTGTTGTGACTGGCTACCTTCCTCCTGGCTTGAGAACAGCTCCTGGCTGCATGCATCTAGGGATGCCGGGGTGTCTTCCTTCTCCTCAGTACCCTCGCTCCCACTTTCCTCCTCCTCCCCTGCCTGCCTTGTTGAACTGGGCTCTGAAGTGTCCATGGTGGTCCCCGGAGTGGAGGTGGAGTCGCCCCCCAGTATTGCGTCCAGTTCTTTGTAGAAATGGCAGGTTGCGGGGGCAGCACTGGAGTGGCAGTTTGCCTCGCGGGCTTTGTGGTAGGCATGCTGCAGCTCCTTCACTTTAACCCTGCACTGCAATGCGTCCTGGTCATGGCCCCTTTCCATCATGTCCCTTGATATCTGCCCGAAGGTATCGTAATTCCTATGGCTGGAGCTTAGCTGGGACTGGACAACTTCCTCCCCCCCCAAACACTGATGAGTTCCAGCAACTTGCCATTGCTCCATACTGGGGATTGCCTGGCATGGTCACCTGGAAAGATGCACTGAGAGCACTCCACACCTGGCTGAGCAAACAGGAAAGGGATTTTCAAAATTCCCAGAGGATTGAAAGGGCGGGTCCCATGGTTGGTCACCTGAGGGCAGGGCAGTAGAGTTCAAAGTGATGACCAGAGTGGCTAGAACAGGCATTGTGGGACACTTCTGGAGGCCAATCAGAGCGCATTAACAGGCTAGGGCATCCACACTGGCGCCGCAGCGCTCCAGCCATGGCGCACCAAGCATTATGCCTCTCACGGAGGTGGAGTACCAAGAGCGCTCCAACCGCAGAGTCAGTGCACGCTACGTGCCTTGCAAGTGTGGACGCGTTGTGAGTTAGAGCGCACGGGGCTGCTTTAATGCGCTGTAACTCGCAAGTGTAGCCATGCCCTTACAATCTGCACTACTAAATAGTTACATAGCTACTATCAAGGTGAATGTTCTCCACACCTTCAACAATTTTGGGTATCAGCCTCATGTTTCTCTCCCAGTGCGTATGTACATCTCTTTCAAGTCCCTTTTGCTAACTGCCTCGTCCTGGTTTAGAGATATCATTACTGTAGATCATAGTTAATACATAACAGAATGTCATGGCCATGCTTAAGCTAAAGAGATTTATTATAATAAAAGTTACAGTAGTGCCCAGTGATCAGTGCCCTCAAAAGCTTCCATTGTCAATAGCCAAGACTGACAAAACATGGAAGATTATTGCCCCTGTTTTACAGATGGGGAAACTAAAACACAGGAAAAGGAACTGACATGCTCAAGGTCATCTGGGAAGTCTGGGCGGCAGCTGGACTTGAACCCTTTCCTCCTGAGTCCCTGTCCAGTGCCTGAATTGCAAGAGAACGCTTCCTTACATCAGATCGGAGAGCTCCAAGGTCGCAGCCAGCCATAAACCTATCCCTATTTAGAATTCATACCTCACCGTTTGAAATAAACATACTTTCACTGCAAGCTATTAAAGCATTTATGGACTCAGATGATTCATCTTTCACAATGCTTTGTTTGAAGAGAAAAAGTGGAGAGATTGAAACTGCCTGAGTGTACCTGTTTTTGAGTCTGGTGCAGAGAAGACTGCTTGACCTGTATTTTACAATAAAATAGCAGCTATTTCACACTGTTTTCTTGTTACTATTTTTGAAACTGATGTTTACATCTAGAAGCCAGACATCAGCTGAGGACAAAATAAGGGCCAGCTCAAGTGATTTTTTTTTTTTAAACAGACAAGAAAAGCTGTTCAGAGTTAGGTATGTTGGCCAACTCTACACAACAGCTGTTGGAGTGGTGAAGTAAATTGATGTCAAGTTCTTTGCCTTGAGACTGGTTTTAAGTTCAGAGTCAGAAAACTGCTCTCCTCTACCACTGATAGAAGCCAAAAGGGCAATCAGAATGCCACAAAAACAAATTAAATGTCAAACATTAGGCAAACAAGTTGTTTTTAGATAGGAACATTAGCGCGATTAAGGGCTGGATTTTCAGTTGCCACAGAATACATTTACAACTGAACATTTGTTTGTGCAAATTAGTTAGGCACACAATTATCCACTGTGTGTGCAAAAGCCTGTTAGTTTTGTGCTCTTTTAGTGCCTTTAATTGTCTGATCATAGCAGTAATTAATTAAGCTTGGTAATGTTCAGATAAGGGTTATGTATAACCACAACTGATGCAGTCACCTCTAATAATGTAGGAATAATGACTGAGAGGTGGGTTGGTTTTTTTTTATTATTGTATAAAGAGGGGAACAGGACCGATGGTGAAGAAAGAGGAGGCTGATAATACATTTGTGAAGGGTATAAGATGTGAGATATTCTCATATTTTGAGCATAGATAGGACGTATGGGAGGCTTTATATATGTGGAGTACATATGTGAACTAAGAGATAAGATATGGGTTTCTGCAGAGTGTGCTAACCAGTAGAAGTGAAGAGACAAGACCAGTGGCCTATAGATGCTGGATTGGAATGGTCTAGTTGATCATTAGATCTGTTCTGAAATTTTAAAAAATATTTTCATGTTCATTGATTTATTTTTGTGAAAAAATTCACCATTTTTCACTTGTCTTCTCTCACTCCACAAAGTGATCAATAGCGATAAGTAAGGGTATGTGAACTGGAGTAGAAATGTAGGTGGGTAAGAGGAACAATGGTTGTGATACAGAGACAGAGTTGATGGTGGTGGTGAAGCCATAACTGAAATTTCTAGTCTTTCAGAATCACTGGATGGCTAATAATTTAAAAAAGTATTTTGCCAGCTGGGCTAGGGCAGGGTCTGCCTTTTGACCTAATGCCAGTCATATGTGAATCCTTTGTTCTGGGGGGTGGGCTCGGGCTGGGAGCACTGAGGATGCAACATGTGTCCCCCTTTTGGGGAAGTAATATCATGTGTCAGTCTTTTAGTAATTCATACACTTTCCCCAATTCACAATCCCTGGCAAGGGCTCAAGATGGAATTAGTGGGCTCAGGGGCGAGGTTGCCGTCTACCTTTGTGGGCTGGAGGAAAGCTTGTTTCTATCTGAGGCCTTGGAAGGTGGTTTGTGGGTGCTCATTTCCGTCCTTTCCTCCCATAAAAGCACAGTTTGCTGAGCACAGTATTGATCTGTTGAGAGCTTCTTCTAAATTGGGATTGACTAGAATCTAAATCCTGTTACCTGTGCTCTTGGAGGATTTGTTTTGTGTACAGTTAAAAATGGTGGTGTGTATGTCCCACTGTTGGGAGATACTAACCACCTCAGCATCACTGCCTTCATGAATATTCAGATTCCCTATCTTTACCTAAACAGTAAGTGATTTATTGCCTATATTGGATTGCAAGTTCCTACATGCTTTCTGCTACTCTGTGATGGCAGAGATAGCATTTTGGTAGTTTCTGCAATGTCTCAGCCTGGAGGGAATGTAAATATAAGCATAATTGATTTCCAAAATGTGTCTTTTCTCTGTGTTTCAATGGTTTGTGCATTACAGTTGGTATGGCTGACAAATCAGCACTGATTGCTAATTAAAAAGCTGAATATATTAAGGAGTTTCACACATCCATTTCTTCCTCAGATTAAAACTCTAGCTGTATGAGTGAGTGCTAGCAAAGCTCTAATGGATACAGTCTAATTACTTGCCATTTTGCTTTGACTTAGCAGTTCATGAATTACAGTAGCTATGACTGACAGATCATTGCTGATTGCTAATTAAATGGTAGAATTCAGTTTTCTGCACCTCCAGTTTATACCCCTTGAAAAGTGACACTCTGGATCTTAGCAAAAAGCTTTCTCTGTGCTCATTTGTTGGTTATGTAAAATTTGACGCTCTTATCCCTGTGTGAAATGAAATTTCTCAAGGTAGTTTTAACGTAAGTGGCAGATAAATAGTAATTCTATTTTCTAAATCTATCATCTCACTTATAAAGGAGACTTTGGAGGGAGACGGTTAAAGGCAGGATAATGACTCAGCGTGGTTCCCGGCACACTCCGTCTCTTATGGATCACCTTACCCATCATTCACTGAATATGAAGAACAATGAGATCTTCAGCCTTTATCTGTAAAATGGGACAGTTCATTCACCACCCCAGGCACCCACTAGGTTGCCCCCAGACACCAGAACAAATGCAGGAATGGACTTTTTTACCCCTCCGTTTGTCTGTTTTATTCAACACGCTTTCGGAATTTAATTTGATCCCTGCCAGAGGGGCATACTTTAATGATAGCAATCTAGACAAAGAATGAGGTAGAAGGTGGGAGCTTTTTGAGGTGGTTGTCATCAAGCGTTAGATGGGAACAGACAGCATCATGGAGAGTTGGGGGACTAATAGCTATAACGCTTCTCAAAAAATGTCTGGTAATATTAAAAATATTACTCCAGAATTAAATTCACAACCCGGTCTCATTAAAATTAGCCATTATGCTGCAGGATTGGAGGGAAGCAAATCATACAGGATTTACCTTTAAAAAGGGTGCTAAAGGTAATCCAGGGAGTTACAGACCAGAAAGCCTTACTTCAATAGTGGCAGTTTTACTAATTGAAACTGTAATTAAAATAGAATTGCAAACAACTTAGACAAACGTTCATTAAAGGGGAAAATTGGCACAGCATCTCTAAAGGAAAATTTTGCTTTCCTAATCTGTTACGCTTCTGTGAGTGTGTCAACAAAGTAGTGAATAGCTCAACCTATGCGCACGGAAGTCCACAAGAGATATTGCCATAAAGCCAAGGTAAAGGAGAACAAGACATTATTTCAGCTCGCATTTATCAAAAAGTATAGTGTTAGAGTTCTTGGCATTCAGATCATCATAATTGTCCCTTTTGGTGTTAATCTAAAGAAGGGAAAAAACCCAAGCAAAGTGTATTAGAAGAAAAAGATAAAGCATGATAAGACACATCATTACTTCCTGAATATCAGGAATATCCCCATCCAAATCTAGTTCTTCACCTTTTAAAAAACCAGGGACCATTTTTATTACAGATGCTCCCCGACTTACGCAAGCATTCCATTCCAGAACACTTTGCGTAACTCAAATTTTGCATAAGTCGGAAACGTATACCCGACCATTATGCACAAAAACCAAACCAAAACAAAAAACTATTTCTACCTTACGGAACTTTTTCCATAAGTGTGGATTTGCGTAAATCAGGTTTGCGTAACCTGGGGGGCATCTGTATTAATCTGAGACAATAAAAGGACTTAGTCAATGCCAATTACAAATGTAAAATTCTAAGCAGTGGTATGTAGCGGGGACATCCGTCATCCAAAGTAAAAATTAAATTATACTGCTGATTTAGTGTTTAAACATGAGAATGATGAGTGCTACAGAGAAACATAGTAGATGACGTAGATAGACTCAGATTACATAGTTTAGAGATTTGTTTCATTAATCCAAAAAGGTACTTGCGGGTCTCTTAGCACATGAAATGGAATAAAATGGGGTTCAGCCTCTTGTGCCAAATATGAATAGGTTGATCTGATTTACATAAGGTCATCCTCCACTGAAGTTAAATGCAACAGTTTATTTTTTAAAGGTGCTGTAAAAATAAAGCTGTTGCATTTGTCCCAAGCAATATCAAAGTAATTTCTTTACCTGTGGTTCAGATTTCAAATTTTATTAATATAGTGGGTTATATCTGTATGCAAAATATTTCTGATATAACACATAAAAGCGTATTAAAATGTTTCATAATAATCCATATCATTTTATGTCAGCCTCTCTCCAGCACTTAAAAAAAAAAAAGTGAAACATAGTCTTTGGTCAGTTGTCCAAATTCAGGCCTCATTTACAGCTGTGCAACTCCACTGAGGTCCATGGGGTGTAAAGAACATCTTCAGCAAGAGGGAGGAGACGGTTCAAAAGAATGCGAGCAAGGATCTTGGCAATGGAGAGGAGGGCAATCCTCAATAATTCCTGCACACTGACTTGTCCCCTGTCTTAAAAATAGTCACAATATTGGCATTCTTTAGGTAGGGTGGAATTTCCTCATTAATCCAAATTCTAACAAGAAGTTGATGAAGTTTTTGCATAAGTGCTATGCCACCAGCTTTGAAGACCTCCAGGGAGATGCCTTCTGGGCTTGGCCCCTTGTTTCTAGATTGAATGATGGCAAACCAAACTTCTTCAGAAGATGGGGGGGTCATCAAGATGTTCTGTTATTGAATGCTGAAGAATGGACTTGATGGTGGCAGCTGAGACTTCAGATTCTCCATTTAACAGTCTCAAAATGCTCCTTCCAATGTTGCTTGTGGGCTACATTGTCCTTAAGAAGGGTGAAGCTATCCTGGGATTGCAGAGGAGTTGTGCCATTTGAACTTGGCCGATAGATGGCTTTTGTTGCTTGAAAAAAACTTCCCGTCATGTTGATCAGTGAAGCTCTGGATCTCTATGGCTTTTGCTTGCCACCAGTGATTCTTGATGTCACACAAGTTCCTTTGAACTACACCTTTAAGCTGATGATAAGTCTCTCATTTTTGCTGGTTAGAGGGTTCATTTTGCAAGTACAAAATGCACTTCTCTTCAAATGAATAAGAGCTAGGATTTCTTCATTGTTCTGAATAAACCAATCCTAATGGCAGTGAGTGGAGTATCCAATCGATTGAGCACGTCATGTGAATAATGGTCTGGAACCCCTCCCGATGTGGTTTCAGACCGTCTCGAGGCACCACCGACATGATGTTTGTTACACAAGAGATTCAAGAGAAGTGTAGAGAACAACACCAGCCATTGTTTGTTATCTATTGATATAACTAAGGCCTTTGATTCCATCAATCGTGAAGTGTTATGGAAGGTACTGTCCAGGTTCGGTTGTCCATTGAAGTTCATTCGTGTTGTCAGGCTACTTCATGATGGGGTGACCGACACCGTCCTCTGTAATGAATTGGAGATGGACCTGCTCACCATCTATACTGGCGTGAAGCAGAGCTGTGTTATTGCCTGAACCCTTTTTTCCATCTATCTTGCTGTGATTTTGATTCTTATTTGTAACCACCTTTCCTTTGGAATTGGGATTGAGTCTCACATGGACAACCAGCTCTTCAACCTGTGGTGTCTTTATTCTAAAACTAAGGTTACTAGGACTTCAGTGTGCTGATGACTGTGCTATCCTCACACACAGCGAGGCTGACTTGCAATCCACACTAGATCTTTCCTCAGGCACCAATCATAGCCTTTCCTCAGCATTGGGAAGACTAAGGGGCTTCATCAGCCTGCCTAAGCACAAATTGCCCCCCTTATCCCACAAATTATCAGTGGTGAACCCCTGGAAAACATTGAGCATTTCCCTTACCTTGGTAGCTGCCAATCTTGAAGTGGAGATACAACATAGCATCTGTTGCACCAGCGCATCCTTTGGAAAATTGCTCTGTCATGGCTTTATTGACAGAGAACGGCAAATGGAAACTAAGATCCTGGTCTACAGTGCAGTATCCTGTCTTCTCTATGATTCAGAGAATGGGTTCCTGAAGGGATATGTGGGAGAAATCTGAACACAAATAGAGGAGACCAATTGGAAGTCTCCTTCATCCTCCTCCATCTCAGCCAAAGGTGAAGCACCCGCAGAAAGAGTCCTGCAGTACCAGAGGATGTAGTCCAGAGATCTGGGTCTTGGTACTGAGAGATACTCTGCCCACGATGAGTGTGGACTCCCATTCATCTGTTATTGAGAGGTCCTTGGTATATCTGAACTCCTGTGGTACTGAAATGGGGTTGGTACCAAAGCCAAGGCCATGATCCTGGAAGGTGACAGCACTGCCGGTGGTGGGCGTACTAAAGTATACACTTATGGTGTCTTGCACCATTGCTTGCTCAGAGTTTAGGGAACCGAATGCCTGGGTACTGACTGCTGGGCTAACTCAATGGTGTGAGTGCCAACTCAAGTGCCATCCTTGTTGGTAGAAGATAGTGAGGCTCTATGGAGCTATTGCTCTCCTTCATGCTCAGGGACTTAACAGCCCTGCCAGTACTGAAGGAGAAGTCAGCTTACCTTCAGGACCTGGAAAGATAAGGGAACAAATAATTTAAACAGTCAATTTGCAGACACACAGAAGATAATAAGGTGATAAGTAGCAGTCAGCATGGATTTGTCAAGAACAAATTGTGTTAAACCAACCTAATAGTTCTTTTGTTTATTTTGACTGGGGGAACAAGCTTTGTGGATAGGGGAGAAGTAGAAGATGTGGTATATCTTGACTTTAGTAAAGCTTTTGATACAGTCTCATGTGACCTTCTCATAAACAAACTAGGGAAATACAATTTAGATGGAGTCAAGTATCAGAGGGGTAGCCGTGTTAGTCTGAATCTGTAAAAAGCAACAGAGGGTCCTGTGGCACCTTTGAGACTAACAGAAGTACTGGGAGCATAAGCTTTCGTGGGTCAGAACCTCACTTCTTCAGATGCAAGTAATGGAAATCTCCAGAGGCAGGTA